>NC_061120.1:131953787-132079168 GCF_002878395.1 Capsicum annuum | reverse complement strand
AAGTGGATTTCCATCAGAATGAGCATACAGATTTAATGGGAGTAGTATTTAGCACTAAGATGGGTACGTTACTGTGGTTCTATACCCCCAGAACTATGTTCCAATGTAGGATTTAGATTGTTCCCACTTCTATGTGGATGATTGATAGACATGTCATCACTTAGATAGATTATACTCCCTGGCAAGAGTATGACTCTTCTCCCCAATGTGAGGATTCCTTCTTAGGGGACAAGAATGTTGGAGTCCATGAATGCTCACATGGTTTATGTCGGTTAGAAGAATCTCCCATGCAGAATAAGTTTTTAGATTTCTAAACCCTTAAGATAAAGTGTTTGTCCTATAGTTTAATAGTAAATATTTTCATAAAACTTAGTGTAAAGGCTCACAGTTTACTCAGATTATGCTTTATAAAAGGATAACTGTTACAGACTTCATCTTTTATATTTTAGATTTCAGAAGTGAGCGATTTCTACACTTAGATAGTATGATTTACAGACAGAATACAAGTATAGCTTTTAGAATTAAATGCTATGAATCACTAAATTTTTAAGGCATGACTTTCTTCTCATGATTATTATTTTCAGTATTTTAGATATTCCAGCTAATGTAAGTCATTTACGTTTAGCATGAATTATTTTACAAATTATTATGATGATATAATGTTTTTACTTATACATTCACCCCCATATGCTTAGTACATCCTCAAAGTACTGATCCACATATATGTATATATGCTACATTGTCTCATAATGTAGGTATTAGTTTAGTTGTAGCACGCATACCATAGTCAGATAGTTTGCAGTTTCCAATCAGCAGGTGATGAATCCTCTTGATTTAAGGGCTCGAGTTAGTCATATAGTTTGAGCAGTATTGTATTTTTCCTTATTTAGTCATATTGATTTGGGATAGTTAGAGGTCATGTCCCGAATACCTATAGTCAATACTAGTAGAGGCTTCATAGATGCAAAAATTCCATTTTGAACACAAAGTACAAAAATCTAATATGGGTACCATTGTTCTCATATTGACGAGAAAATTATGATTTTGATAGTGTGACATCTTGTAGAAGCTCTTTGAAATAGAAATTTATCAATTTAGCAGATTTTCACTAGGTATTCTTTGGCATCGAGATAGGCTAGGTTTACCTTCCTCATAGATTAAGCTAATACATAGTATACTTATGATATTGTGCTAAATATGGGATGGAAATTAGGACTTGGAGCTATAATTGATATAATTAGTATTATTTGGATTGTTTACGCTATTTAAGTGACCACAAATTATGCATAATTGATTTAGTTATGCATGTTTAGGTAGAATTATTATCCTAGAGCTAATTGTGGTTTATTAACATCTAGAAAAGAAATTAGACACCTCAGCCAAGTCCGAGGTAGAATTTGCCTTAGAATGGATTTCAGGAATTGGAAGTGGGTCCCTCTATCACTTCTTAGGCCAAGATTATTATTAGCTTATTATAACTTTATAGGTTAATAGTATCTTTTAAATTGTATATTTGGTAGCTTGAAAAGGGTGATTACATGGTTATCATGATAGTTTTGTACTTATCATTGATTTTAGTTCTAGTTTAAGTTCGGCAATTTATGATCTTTACACCAGTTTAATTCTGATATTATTCATGATATGAGTTCCAATTTGAGTCTGTCATTTCATTATACGAGTTTTGGTTTATATTCAACATTGATGGGTTGCTTATAATGGTTATGGAGTTAGTTATTATTCTATGTTTATTATAATGAACCTTCAGGTCATTTTCCGTGTTCTTGCTTATTTTTCCTTTTAGAGTTTTTCCATAGCAACCCCAAGTTATTTATGACTTGCTGGAACTGATAGTTCGATTATCTGGCAGCTCATTTGGTTTTTAGAACCATTTTCTCATTAAGAAGTCTTCGTTTATTCCAAATGGCTTCCAATAAAAAACATTAATAAAATTACATTGAATGGAAAATTCGACTTTGCCAACACCTCCAGAACATTGGAATATATATGGTTGCATATCTCATTTGATTCCAAATGTATCCCGAGGTGTTGGCCACAGCTTGGAATAAAATTCCAAGTTTTAGCCGCCGTCTATCATGTAAGGAGATACCGAGATCATGGTGGGTTGAGTGTGATCATGATGATCGTGATCGCGGCCTAGTGCATTTGCATGAAAGCATTTCCTAAGAGCTGATCAAGGTCTATTTAAAGGTTCTTTTGTCCAAGAATTTGCCATTTATTCCATTGCTTTAAGTCCCCAAACCTTAATAAAGTGTAAAATCTAATATGGGTGTGCTGGGTGTTGATTGGGGGCTTGAAGAGCTTGTGTTTTTCTGATTAACAACAAATCTAAGGTAAGATTCCCTCAATTTTAGTATTGATTTCTTAATTTTAAGACCCAAAACCCCTAATGGCTTGAGGCTTGATTTTGACCTAAACATGGTTGTTTTGTACAAATTTCTTGAGGGTTATAACTCTGTAATGGTTTTTAAAAAATAGGTTGGTCTTGAAAACTCGTTTTCCGTATATGGGACCAACTTAGGGGTTTTTGGTGTTATTTTGGACCTATAGCACAATTTGAAGTATAGGTGTTGTTATTCTCATAATAATGCATAGATTATGTTGTCGATAGCTTGGATCGTGGAAAAAGTTTCGAGAAAAGGTAAAACAGAGATTGTTGGTTCATGATCTATTAGGGCTCAACGTAGGTTAGGCTCACTTGTATGCCTTTGAAATCGTGATAAGATTAGGTGAGGTCTTAGATATTGAATTGGTAGATTAAGTAGGATAGTTGACTCATAGCCTAGTACCTTGGTTAGTTAGACTTGTAATCTCATGAATAGAATAAGAATACTCTAGTTGCTCTAGTGGATGAGAGTAACTTTGTTCACTCACCTTAAAGGCATGTTGACCTAGGTATTCTTAGTTGTGGAATGGCTTTAGGTGTTTGTGGTGACTTAGGACAAATCCTTGAAGAAGAATTATCTCATAGAACTAGTGTGGATTGGTAAGCTCTTAAGGTATGATTTAGATAACTTAGCCTAATTCTGGGTACAAGTTAGACTAAGAGATGTTGGGGATTAGAGGAGGAACTTAACCCGCCTTAAGCTTGAACTATGTAACTTCATTAGTGACCTAGACACGTGATGAATGCCTAGATTATGCTATTGGTGATATAATGGCTAAACATGATAAATGGTTTATGCATCATGTCGATATTGGGATAATGTGTATACTAAATTGATTATCTTGTTGTCATGAGATGGATAGCCTTGGAAAGTATTGTGAATTGAATCTACGATTATGCTATCACTTAACTTATTGGCTATTTTACTATGTGAGCCTTGAATTATCTTACAACTCTTATTATGATTCAAGCTTAATGACTTAGCTAATTTTTGTGTAAAAGAATCTCTTTGCGCTAGTATTGTGAACCATGTGGGTAAAGAAGGATTCTAGAAAGAATACCCATGACTTATATTTGGCTTGTTAATAATCATGATTAAGATCAAAAAAGTGGTGGTTCCTCATGCCATTCATATATACAGGCCCTTGTATCTACTCATGTAATGTAGTGATGATTAATGGTGAAGTACCATGACATGTATTTCCTTACATATCTACACTCTATTGTTGTGGGCTTGTACTTGTTATTGATTTGGCTACATATGTATGCATTTATTGTTGTCTTGGTGGCTATTGATGATATTTAATCTAGAAGAGGTAGTGATGTTATGATGATGCCCAGTGACTCCAGAGGATATATTGATGTTATGATGATCCTCAGTGAATCCGGAGGATATATTGATGTTATGATGATGCCCGGTGAATCCGAAAGATGTATTGTTATTATGATGATGCCCGATGAATCCGGAGTATATATTGATGTTGTGGTGATACTATGTATGGTAAGCATATATTATTGGATAGGTATATTTGTGGTTATGACATTTTATGATTCAGCCCATATGTGCACTTAGGACATGATGTTTTCCTTGGGAAATTCTCTATACTTCTCTACCATTAATCACTAGTTAAGTGGTGTGGCTCTTGTTAATAATAAATAGTGAATAGAAGTAGAATATGCCGATTATTGAGCTATGACTAATTGGTAAGTGTAATCATGTGTAGAACTAAGGACTCACCTAGTGAATATCAATGGCTTGAACAAATGGTTGTGTTATGGAATTTTGTCTAGTAAAATAGGTTATGTGATAACTAGTTGTCTACATAAAGTGGTTATATTACTGTATAAATAGAAGCCTAGAATACTAATAAGTGGACCTTTTTTAGTTAAAATGTGGTAGCTTTTAATTATGGTTATAATCTGGCTAATGATGATAATAGACTTAGCATTGTTGGTGATTAGTGATATTGATGTATAGTATGTAATGTCGTTAGTTGCTTAATGAGGACTTAGATTATTATGGTGCTAACTAGAAATTGGCGTCGGTTAATAGAGAGGTAAGTGTGTTGGTGATATGTAGTTTCTCACTATATGATGACTAGTACACTTACGATAACTAGGAAGGAGTTGGTTAAATAGTGATTATGGTTTAGTAATACGTCTTGGCTAGATATGGATGTTCGCTATCTAATGAATCATCAGTAGTTGCTACTCCATGAAGAAGGAGTATATGAGGAATCAGTTAGGCTAATGGTTGGAGGCATTATGATGACTAGCAAACTAGTAACTTAATAATAAATGGTGGTTAGTTAATATAGAATAGATAGAGTATATTAATGAGTTAGAGGTCTAAATAACTATATAACTATGATTATAATTACTTTGGCATATGTTGGTTTGACTTACGGTAGTTGATGAAGATTATGGATCCTGGCTAGTAACCATGAGGGGAAATGTGGAAACTGTGGTAAATGTGACTAGATTGTGTTTACATATTTATATATCTTGATGCGTTGATGAATTTATCTATTAGTGCACTCTCCGGTGGTATGGGATTTCGTGATGAGTTCTTTACTTTATTCTTTGGGTGTACTTCCCAGTGGGATGAGATGTCGTGGTAAGTTCTTCTACTTTATGATTTAATGATTGTATGCATGTTGAACTTCGTATTTATGCGATTGTAATGGTATATACATGTTGCTTTACGCTTCCAAATCGGTTATTCACTTGTATGACGGTTGTGGTATGTATAGATATGAGATGTCATATTATTGTTCTAGTGGTTAGTTATTTTTTACAGTGATGATGAAGAAGATTCAGGTTCGATTCTATACCTTGACTTATAGTTTTTGTCTTACTTTATATCATCTTTATATCATAATTTAGCTTCGGTCGGCCGATAATGCCTACTGAGTACCCACTATTTTGGTACTATACTACAATTTTGTACCTTTTTTGTGCAGACCCAAGTACTAGTTGCCGTTGTTGAGTTAAGATCGTGCTTTGTTAATTTCAAGAGACAGGGTGAGCTCTTGTAATTGGAGCAGCCCATTTCCCTCCTATCTTAAGTAAGTCTTTTGTATTTGACATGAATGTATTGAACTATTTAAACTTTGAGTTGTATTTCCTATTGTCGAACTTAGATGCTCTTGTACTGATATTACTAGATCGTGGGAATTGGTAACCATAGTTGTTTGTCTATTGCGGAACATTGTTGTTTATGATTGTGTTCTTTTATTGTGGCATTTGTTGGACTTTTCTATTGAAGTAACCCATTGCTTTATCTCCAGGTTACGGTGTTGGCTTACCTAATGGTGGGTTTAGTAGGTTCCATAACGATTCGTAAATTGGGTCGGGACATTTATGGTACATATGGATTCTTAGTTATGGCTTGATATATGGATATGTAATGAAATTCAGGTTATTTAGTTTATTGATTGCACCCTTCGGGCTTATAGGGGCCCTGACATGACCCGTAGTGGTTTTGGGCACCTCAAGTCCGATTGGGATCGAAGACCACTCCTAATACCAAATCATTACCGCCCTGCACCCTATGTCAGATGAATTCTGAATGTATAAGAAGATAAAGCAACAATAATTGAACAACATTTAATAAAGTCCATAACCATAATAACCAAATATCCGACCAAATGCCCGACAGGTGTCAACCCCAATGCCAATACCAATATCAAGGCTGACATAAATATCGACACCGCCCATCCCCATAGTTATCTGATAAAGCCTCTATCCAAAATCAATGGTATCTGGTCGGGACATTCCCCCAAACATAGCCAAAACCAAGCCAAGAAAACAACAAAAATAAAAGGAAACCATATCATGAAATGGAGCCTTTCGGAGTATGGAAGGTCACAACCTCAGTCTGACTTAAAGTTGTCTCCAAATCCAAGTCACCAAGTAAGAGGAGTAGTATGGATGGTTCCTGCATTGTGTAGGGATACAACGCCCGAAGATGGTTAGCAGAATGAATGCTAGCATGTACTTAGGAATAGGATACAATAATACCTGTAACTCAAAACCAGAGTCAATAACCATATGCAATCACATAGATACATATATACCGTGCCGGGAAAGGGAATCGTGTTTAGCATGCATTTAACACCTTTACTTGGGCAGTATATCCTTACCATCATAATGCACCCTTGGGCTATATGGGTCCAGTGTTACCCCTGAACATGCCCCAGTGCGTGTAGCCAAACAAACTGGAGACATTATCGGGGCCTATGATTCCAATATACCCTTCGCCCTCCATGATACATATATACAGGTATAAACTTGGGGAATTCCTGTGTATCCTACAAACATATGGTCAACAAGACCAACCCTCATGTCGGCAAACATGAGTTCCCATTGTCCGGCCATTGGACTAACACTTTCACAGTTAGCTATCACTTCCCGCCATTAGTGTTCTATTAAAGGATTTAGCACATAACCAAAACACCAATTTAAGGAGTCCATTATCAAGGTATTATGAAGTGGTATCGTTATACCGACTATAGCGTGCAAGCAATGTCACTAGCCAACACTTAGGGGATTCCTATGTACCCCACAAGATTTCAAATTAGACCAAAGCTATGGCCATTAAGGTCTTTCGAAACTGTTTAAAATAAACCAAACCATTTTAAGTTTCATTGCCCTTTTATGCAATGCAAAGATTTCAAGAGTAGTCAAATTGTGTGATAAAAATCATTCTTATTGGCATTTTAACAAACATGTTGAGGGCATATAGATTAGAAAAGGAAAACCAAGTATCCATTGACCATTCCCATGCAACCACATGTTCAAATAATAATTATAACATGAAAAAACATAATAAAAACATGGGAACATTATCCAACCATAAACAACCTAAACCCCCAACATCTATTTTAAACCAAAACAAATCCACAATAATACCCTGTAAACCATTCATTAAAACATGATTTTAGTTGAACTAATAATGAGGGAGGATTAACATACCTTAGAAACCAAGGAAGATGGAGAGATTCACTCTTGAAAGACCCTAATTGATTGCCTTGTAGATACCCTAGCCTTTTCTTGAACCAAGGGCTTGAGAGAGATTTTAAGAGTGTTTGAATGAGAATAATAGGTTAATATAGCCCCTAAAGGTGTTTTATCTCATGGGGTCAAAAGGAGTTAAGAGGAAAAATGTCAAGAATACCTCCAACTTAAACTGTAGAAAACTCCCAGGTAGGTACGAGTGGATCCTCCAACTCTTCACCGCCACATACGAGTGGTACCCTCAAGTCATTACTAGGTCAGAAAGTTGGACATAATATTCTTTCCAATACATGACTCCTTTGCTAAACTTTTCACCAGACCATAAGACTAGCACCATAAGGTCGTATCCAAGGCAGAACGTCTAGGGATAGACACTAGAAAACATTTGATTGGATCCTAAACCTCTCATCACTAGACCATACGACTCGTATGGAGTCTCTCATAGCTAGCATAAAACTTTTACCACATCATACCAACTAACATATGCTAGGGTCCCTAGACCCATAGCCATACCATACGATTCGTATGGTAAGCCATTACAAAGACAGTAAGTTCAAAACTCTGGAAATTTCCAAAGGCCAAAACCCAGGGTGTTTTAATTCTCCCCCCACTTGGATCATTCCTCTTCTAATGATGGAACAAGGAAGTACAAGAATGATTTGGACCACACACGCCTCCACTTTTACCTTTAACTAAGTTATAAAACAAAGATACCAAGGAAATCAATTTTTTCTTTAACAAAGTTTGAAAACAAAGATGGTAAGATCAACATAATCTTATGCACAAATTTTTGGAGCAGAAAACATGAATGGATACTTGGACTTCATGTCCTCTTCATCTTCCCAAGTAGCCTTTTCTAACTTGTGGTTCCTCTATAGAATCTTTATCAAAGCTACGTCTTTGGTCCGCAATCAATGAACCTTCCGATCAAAGATTTCAATAGAGACCTCCTCATAAGACAGGGAATCATACATACCAATATCCTTGACAGGCACAATCTGAAATGAATCACCCACACACTTCCTTAACATAGAAACATGGAATACCGGGTGAATGGAGATCAAACTAAAAGGCAACCCCAACTCATAAAAAACATTACCAACTCTTCTCAAAATCAAGTATGGACATACATAGTGGGGACTGAGCTTTCCCTTTTTCCTAAAGTGCATCACCCCCTTCATGGGGGATATCTTTAGGAATACCCTATCCCCTACATCAAACTCTAATTCCCTACGCCTCATATCTGTATAGGACTTTTCCCAACTTTGGGTAGACTTGAGCCTATCCTAAATTACCTTCACCTTCTCTAAAGCTTGGTGAACCAAATTTAGACCAAACATATTCGCTTAATAACCTCGAACCACCCAAATAGAGACCTACATCTCCTACCATATAAGGCTTTAATCATAGCCATCCCAATACTAGAGTGGTAGCTATTATTGTATGCAAACTCAATAAGAGGTAAGTGCTCAACCCAACTACCTCCATTATTGATCATACAAGCACAAAGCATATCCTCCATCATTTGAATAGTCCTTTCTGCTTGCCATCTGACAGCGGGTGGAAAGCAGTACTCAAACTCACCTTAGTCCCAACCTTTTCTAAAATAACCTCCAAAAGTGAGATGAAAACTGCTTACCATGATCCGAGATGATAGAGATAGGTACCCCATGAAACTTCACAATATCTTTGAGGTATAACCTCACATAGTCCTCAGCCGAGAAGTTAGTCTTTATTGGCAAAAAGTGAGTAGACTTCATCATCCTGTCCATGATGACCCACACTAAATTAACCTGATTACAAGATCGAGAAAGACTGATAATGACATCCATATTGATCACTAGCCACTTCCCCTCTGGAAACTCATTTCTTAATACAATTCTCTGGGTCTCATGTTCTCAACTTTCACTTGTAGGCACACTATGAACTTAGCTAGAAAACTATCCATATCCCGTTTCATATTATTCCACCAATACATCTTCATAAGATGATGTCACAAATTTTTTCAGCCAGGATGAACAACATAGCGCGACTCATGCGCCTCAACCAAAATCCTCTCTCGCAAACCATCTACATTGGGTAACCTCTCTTCGTACCATAAGGTACCATCACTCCTAATCTCAAAGGGTATCACCTTCTACCCACCTACATCATCCTTGATCCTCCTCAAAATAGGATCTAATATCTGCTTCTCCTTGATTTCGGTACGCTACCTCCTGTATAAACATGCCACCATCCTTGGAGTTACCTCCTGTATAAACATGCCACCATCCTTGGAGTCTAAGAGGCGAACTCCAAGGTTAGCTAAACGATGATTGTCCTTCACGAACTCCCGCTTCTCCTTATCTACATGAGCCATACTCCCCATGGATAACCTGTTAAGAGCATCAACAACTAAGTTAGATTTACCTGCATGGTAGTAAAGACTCATGCACAGTCCTTGAGAATCTCTATCCATCTTATTTACCTGAGGTTATGATCAAAAAAGATATCCATATGCACGCCATATAGATAGTGACGCCAGATTTTAAATGCAAACACCACAACCAATAGCTCCAGGACATAAGTCGGGTAATTTTTCTCATGTACCTTCTATTGTCTAAAGGCATAAGCTATCACCTTGCCATGCTGCATCAAAACGCAACCATGCCCCATACCGGATGTATCACAGTAGATCATAAATCCACCAGTGCCTTCAGCTAAAGTCAAGACCTAAGTCGGAGTTATCTTATCTAACATCTTTTTGAAACTACCCTCACAAACATCCAACCATAAAAACTTTACCTTCTTCTGAGTCAACTTAGTCAACGGGGAGGCTATAGTAGAAAAACACTCTACAAACCTCCTATAGTAACCAGCTAAACCCAAGAAACTCTAATATCTATTGGAGTCATGGGTCTTGGCCACCTCTTAACCGCTGCAACTTTCTACAGATCTACCATGATCTCTTCACTAGAAATGACATGACCCAAAAAAGTGATAACATTCAACCAAAACTCATATTTTGAAAAGTTAGCATAAAACTACTCTTCTCTCATGGTTTGTAACACTATACAGAGGTGATTAGCATAATCCACCTCACTCTTCAAGTACACCAGAATATCATCTATGAATAAAATGATGAACAAATCTAGAAACTAATAGAAGACTCTATTCAGCAAATCCATAAATGCCGCTGGTGTATTGGTCAATCCAAAAGACATAACTAGAAACTCAAAATGTCCATACCGGGTCTGGAAAAAAGTCTTAGGGATATCCATCTCCCTAATCTTTAACTGATGGTACCCAGATCAAAGATCAATCTTGGAGAAAAACTTAGCACCCTGAAGCTGATCAAACAAATCATCTATCCTTGGAAGAGGGTGCATATTCTTTAATGTCACCTTATTCAACTGTCGGTAATCAATACACATCCGAAGGGAACTATCCTTCTTACGTATGAATATAACTGGTGCACCCCACAGAGACACACTAGGTCTGATGAAACCCTTATATAAAAGATCTTTTAGTTGCTCCTTAAGCTCCTTCAACTTAGCCAGATCCATTATATATAGAGGAATGGAAACCAGATATTTGTTCAAAACAAGATCAATCCTAAACTCAATCTCCTATCAGAAGGAACACTAGAAAGGTCATCAGGGAAAAACTGAGGAAATTAATTCACTATCGGAACATAATGCAAATAATGACCCGTCGAGCTAGAATCTTTAACCCAAACCAAATGTTATAGACACCCTTTGGAGATCAACCTCCAAACTCTAAGAAATGATATGAACTTCCCCTTAGGAGATAGGGAACCATCCTCCCATTCAACAACTAGTTCATTAGGGAATTTAAAGATAACTTTATGGGTTCGACAGTCTAAAGAAGCATACCATGAGTTCAACCAATCCATCCCTAATATGACATCGAATTCGACCATGTCTAATTCAAATAGATCTAACAAGGTTTCCCGACCATGAACATATACTATACAACCTCTATAGACTTTTCTAGAAACACAGAGCCATCCATTGGGGTAGAAATAGAAAAGGGTCCAAAACACACTCGGGACCAAAACCAAAATGCACAGCCACAAATGACGTCATATAAGAAAGAGTGGACCCCATATCAAGCAAACAATACGTATCACGTGAAAAGAGTTTCAACATACCAGTAATGACATCAAGAGATACCGTGAACTCCTAGTGAGTAGTAAGAGCATAGAGACAGTTTTGAATAGTGTCGAAAATAGATGGTGCACCCTTTGGTGCAAGAGCTGAAGAAAAGGCAACAAAAATCTTAATTTCCCTAGAGGAAGCCTTACTAATTGGATAGTATCTAAGCATATGCCCTACCGACTATATTTAAATCACCTATCCCTTTCTTCATCACAATAACCCCAATGCAATCGACCACAAAATCTACAAGAAGGATATGACAGAGCTGACAAGGCCCCAATAGCTTGACATTAGGCATCCTATATGATATAGTTATCTCCACTCTAAAAATGTCGGTTACCCAACAACTATGGGTAGGGAGAACTAGCAATCTAGTAAGACCTAGAATTGTTCCACTTCTTTTTCGTCCACTTCCCACTATCCCTGCCACTCTACTGTTGTCCACCACCCTGCTAAAAAATTTAAACTTCTTGCTATGCCTCTCTACTATCTCAACCTGTTGTATGTACATAACCAACCTACAAATATCTATTTCATTATTCAACAAGGAAGCCTTACTCTCTAGAATCAAGGTTCGAGATAACTCAGAAGTGAACTTTCTTATTATATCCCTCATGCTAGAAACCAACTTTGGAGCATACCGAGATAATTAGTGAAACTTCATGGCATACTCCTTGACTTACATCTTGCCTTGCTTCAGGTTAAAAAACTCTTTCGCCTTAGCTTTCCTTAAAACCTGAGGAAAGAACCGGTCCAGAAAAGCACTAGAAAAATCTTTCCATAAGGCTGACTAAGCATAATCACCCCTAGTCTATTCCCATTTCTCATACCATAGGTATGCTATGTCTTTCAGTTGATAGGCAGCAAATTCTATACCCTCTACATTGGTAGTATGTATAATACGGAAGATCTTTTCCATGTCATTCATAAAAGTTTGAGGATCCTACTCAACCTTAACACCAATGAACAAAAGAGGATTCAACCTCATAAACTAGCCAAACCTTGTGGCCTTAGAATATGGGGTAACAAAAACACTATGCTCAGCCTGAGAAGATACCAACTTTTTTAACATATGAATAGACTGACGAAACTCAACATTCATCACATCATCTTGAGGAGTTCAAGAAGGACTGGAGGGAACTGATGGAACTCCAAGAGGACAATCAGGAACTGGACCCCTAGACCGGGTATAGACCCTATAGGTAGAATGGGTTCCATCAATATTTTCCTCGGGTAGGATAGAAAAGTTTCTGTGACCTTCAAATTATTAAGAAGGCATGATATGAAAAGTAAACAAATAGGAATTAGAGGATAATTTAGGACCTTAGAATCTACAGTTCAAAATAATAATACAAGAAAGAGAAACATTCCTAAATGCCTTGTAGCCTCTCCCTGATAACTGTGGCGTGTTACACACCATTAAAAGAGACTCTACTCGATACGTCTTTATCATACACCTTATTTTACCTTGAACCTAGTGCTCTGATACTTCTGACATAGCCCAAACTAGGGCCTAGTCATATCGTACATCTCAAGTTCGATCAGGATCGGAGACCGCCCCCAACACCCAACCGTAATTGCCCTGCATCCTATGTCGAATAATTTCTGAACATATAACAAGATAAAGCAGTAGTAATTAAAATATATTTAATAAAGTCCAAAACTATAAACAACTAAATATTTGATCAAATTCCCAACCGGTGTCAACCTAAATGCTAATATCAATACCAAGGTTGATATCAATACCGACACCACCCATGCCCATAGTTGTCTGACAAAGCCTCTATCCAGAAATACTAACATCCAATCGGTACATTCCCCTAACCATATCCAAAACCAAACTAAGGAAACAACAAAAATAAAAGGAGTCCATAACATAAAATGGAGTCTTCCAAAGTATGGAAGCTCACAACCTTAGTCTAACTCAAAGTTGTCCCCAAATCCAAGTTACTTAACAGGGATAGTATGGCTGGTTCCTGCATCGCATGCGGATATAGTGACCGAATATGGTTGGTAAAATAAACTCTAGCATGTAATCAAGAATAAGGATAAAATAATACCAGTAACTCAAAACCAAAGTCAATAACCAGATGTAACCACAAAGATACATATATACCATGCAGGGAAAGAAAACTAGGTTTAGAATACATTTAACACCTTTACCTGGGCTGTGTAGCTTTACCATCATAATCCACCCATGCGATATATGGGTCCAGTGTTATCCCCTGAATGAGCCCAGTAAGTGTAGCTGCACGAATTGGAGATATCTTAGGGGACGGGGATTCCCATGTACCCTTCGACCTCCATGATACATATATACAGGTACAAACTTGGGGGATTCCCATGTACCCCAAAAGCAAATGGTCACCAAGACAAACCCTTATGTCGGCAAACATGAATTCCCAGATTTCGTCCATCGGACTCATACCTTCATAGTTAACTGTCATATCCCGTCATTAGTGGGTAATTAAAATATTTAGCACATAACCAAACTAACAATTCAAGGAGTCCATTATCAAGGCAAAATGAAGTGGTATCTCTATACCGATTATAGCTTGTAAGCAATGTCACTAGCCAACACTTAGGGGAATCCCATCTACCCTAAAAGAAATAAAATTAGACCAAAATCGTGGCCATCAATGACTTTCCAAACCATTTAAAATCCACCAAACCAATTTAAGTTTCATTACCCTTTTATGCAATGCAAAGATTTCAAGTATAGTCAAACTGTGTGATTAAAATCATTCTCATTGGCATTTTAATAAACATGTTGAGGGCCTATAGTTTCCAAAAGAAAAACAAAGTATCAATTGACCATTCCCATGTTACCATAATTTCAAATCATAATTATAACATGAAAACTATAAGAAAAACATGGGAAAACATTATCCAACCATAAACAACCAAAACCCCATACATTTATTTCAAATCAAAATAAATCCACAATAATACTATGAAAACCATTCATTAAAACATACTTTTAGTTGAAATAAAAATGAGGGAGGATTAACATGCATTAGACGCCAAGAAAGACAGAGAGATTCACTCTTGAAAGCCCTTAATAGATTGCCTTGTAGAAACCTAGCCTTTTCTTGTACCAAGATCTTGAGAGATATTTTAAGAGATTTAAAGAGTGTTTGAATGGTAATAATAGGTTATTATAGCCTTTAAAGGTGTTTTATATCGTTGGGTCAGAAGGAGTTAAGAGGGGAAATATACAGAATACCCCCAACTTAAAGCTATAGAAAACTTTCAGGTGGGTATGAGTGGACCCTCCAACTCATCACTACCATAAACGAGTGATACCCTCAAGTCATCACTAGGTCAGAAAGTTGGACACCACATTCTATCCAGCATACAACTCCCTTGACCAACTCGTTACTAGGCATTTGACTAGTACTATCAAGTCGTATCTAAGGCAGAATATCTTGGGCTAGACACTGGACAACATATAATTGGACCCTAAACCTCTCATCAAAAGATAGTATGACTAGGATGGAGTTCTCGTATCTAGGATAGAACTAGGCCAGCATCACACTGACCAACATTTTACTAGGGTCCATAGACCCGTACCCATACCATACAACTTGTATGGTGAGTCGTTACAAGGACAGTGAGATCAAAACTCAAGAAATTTTCCAAGGGCCTAAACCCAGGGTGTTTCAAGCCCCCATCAAGTTATTTACTTTATTGAACTTACTGGCTTTTGGGGGACAATCTTGTAGTTTAATTTATGCTTTCTTCCCTATTATGTTTTTTTCAGTTATTTATTTGCAGTATTGGAGTGCTACTCCAGGTTTGCCCTTTTACCTTGACATAGCTTATTTATCTTGCATATTATCGTACTTATATCATGATTTAGCTTAGTCGGCTTAAGATACCTACTATGTATCAATGGATTTGATACTCATGCTACACTTCTGGCCACCATTAATGCTAAGATCATTCTGAGTTGGTTTCTAAGATAAGGTGATCTTTTGGAATTAGAGTTACCCTGTTTTCTTGTATTATTTATCTCCAATCTTTTAGTATTCGAGACAGATTTGTATTTTACTGTTACAGTACTTTTATTTATTTTGTTAGTAGCTCTTGTACTGACACTACTAGATTGTGGGATATTTTTCTATTTTATCTATTGTTAGACTATTATTACTATTACTATTATTATTATTATTATTATTGTACATCTTTATTTGCAAATTCTGGCTTTTATGCCTCTTTTTCAATAATTTAGCTCATTTCTTATAGCTTCGGGCTATGGTTTACTCATTGGTAGGATAAAGTAGGTGCCATCATGACTCATAAATCAGATTGTGAAAAGTCCCATGACTTCCTTGGGAAAGTTTAAGATAGGAGTTGATGTCAATAAATCCTTGAGCTTTTGAAAGCTCACCTTACAAGCATCTGACTACTGAAAAGAAATCTTCTTTTGAGTCAACTTATTCAATGGAGCTGCATAAGATGAAAAGACCTCAACAAAGCATTGATTGTACCCTCATAAACAAATAAAACTCTGAATCTCGATTGGAGAAGTAGGCCAAGCCCAATTATGAACTACCATAATCTTGGTCGGATCAACCATAATACCATTCTTGGTTACAATATGACCCAAGAAAAAGACAGACACCAACCAAAATTCATACATGGAGAACTTAACGTACAACTTTTCATCTCTTAGCCTCTAAAGTACAATCCTTAGGAGCTACTCATGATCAACCTTACTCTTGGAGTAATCCTATCTATCTTCTATAAATATAATGACATTGGAGACAAGTTATGGTCAAAACACCTAGTTCATCAACTCCATAAAAATAATTGGGCCATTTGCCAACTCAAAGGACATGACCAAGAATTCTTAATGACTGTACCAAGTCCTAAAATTTATCTTTAAAATATATGACGCTCTTACTCCTTAACTAGTCAAACCTTGACCTTAAATCAATCATAAAAACACCAAAGCACCCTGAAGATGATCAAATAAATCACAAAAATGAGGAAGAGGATACTTATCCTTAACCATCACCTTGTTCAAATGACAATAATCAATACACATATGCAATTACCTATGCTTATTCTTCAAAAATAAGACAGACCCACCCTAAGGTAATATAGGCTGGATAAATCCTTTATCCAAACACTCCTACAACTGATCCTTCAATTCCTTCAACATTGCTTGGTCCATCCTATAAGGACAAATAGGAATGGGGTTGGTTCCCATCAACATCAATAGCAAAGTCAATATCACTATCCGGAGACATACCAGACAAATCCATAGAAAAAACATTCATTAAATCACAGAAAATACAGATAGAATCTAAAGGAGTCATTGAATAAACACAAGTATCCTGAATATGTGCTAAATAAGACAAACATCCTTTTTCAACCATGCGTCGAGTGCGTCGGAAGGATATAACTCTATTGGGACCCTAATGAAGCATACCCTTCCTTGCTATCCTTGGCACACCCAGTGAAGCTGAAGTCATGGTATTAATATAACAGTCTAGAATAATATGATAGATAGCTTGAAAATCCATACCCAAGATGACATCAAAATCTACAATATCTAGGATGATCAGATCTACCTAAGTCTCATGCCTAGTAAAAGTCACAACACAAGATTAGTGTACCCTACTCACCATTAAATAGTCTCCTACGGGGGTAGATACACTAATAGGCATGGAAAGTGGCTCAAAGTAGAAAAAAAAACTAGAAGCAAAATATGCAAACATATAGGAAAAAGTCAATCTCAAATCAAATAACACATATGCAAATTTGAAACAAATAGGAACGATACTTGTGATAATGGTGTTGGAAGCCTCTACCTCAAGTTTGGAAGGCATAAAATAGCACTGACCATGTTGACTCTCAGACTGAGAAACCATACAACCACCACTATAAGTACCACCATCTCTGCCTCACACACCTCTAGTAGCACTTTTACATCCCTGAGAGTCACCTCTTACTATTGATATTGGCGTAGGCCTAAAAATATGAGGGGAGAAATTCTTAGACACATGGACTAACTCATCACACATATATCAATACACATGGACTAACTCATCACACATATATCAATCTTTGCAGCCTAACTGAATCTGATGAGGAGCAGTTGAGCTAGAATGATCACCTTGGGATGATGCCTGACTACCCAAAACTATTGAACCAATGGACCTACTACCCTAACCTAGCAAAGATGCTTGAATTGATCTAACATGGTACATACAGGAGTCTTTAGAATATCTTCCTTGAGGGGTAGGACAACTAAACTTGACCTGATGGCACACCCTCTTGGCACGCCTTTGAGTAAATAGAAGAATGGCCTCAGTTAGCTTTGCATAATTCACCACTATCTAGAATAATGCCCCTAACACTACTATTTGTGAAGTAGCCAACTAAAAAGTAGTATCCAATCCCTTTATTAACTTTTGAATGTTCTTAAGTTAGTGTCAATACTAACAATAGAATATCTAGAAAAGACATGGAAACATGCCTCATACTTAGCAATAATCGTGGAGCCTTAGTCCAAGTGATCAAACTTACCTCTCCTATGATTCATCAAACTATAGGGCACAGACCTATCCAAAAAGTCCTATGCAAACTAATTCCAAGTCATCTCTAATGAACCAAGTGGTCTAAAACTAACAAGTGACCTCCACCAATCTCTGGCTCTATCTCTCAACTTGTAGGTAGTGTAAGCAACTCCGTATGAATCAAGCGATCCAAGGTTATACACCTTCTACAAAAAATCAATCAAAAACTCATAGGAATCCTTGCCTATAAAATAGAGAACTTAGGTGAAGCCAAGCAAGTAAATCTCTCAAATCTCTTCTGATCCTAAGAATATATAACAGGACCTAAAGAACTAGGGGCATAGTGAATCTGGCCAATTGTAATCCCATATAAGGGGGCAATATAGATGAAGTTTGAACTCCTATACTTAAAATATCACACTTATAAAACTATACCAATAAAGGAATCACACTCAAAACTAAAGGAATACAATATGTAGTCTCTGGCACATATAAAGGTATAACACTGGGAGCTAGAGAAATATTAGGTGCACTCATAGAACACCCTCTAAATGAGTCAACAAATTAATCAATAATCCCTTCGAGACTAGGGTAGAAGTAATTTGTGGAACTTGAGTAGGCCTCATATCTCTTGCATGTTCAACTTCAGGCTCAAGGAAAATCCCTTTAGTATTACCTTTAAAAGGGGTAGATCCTCGTGCTAGTCCTCTACCTTGAGACCATCACCGACCCATGACTTGTCCCTTACGATGGGATCCCTCCCCGTATGCTATCTTAGTGTCCCTAGCTTCATGGGATCTTTTTCTCACCATCTACACTGAAAAGAGTGAAACCATTTAGAATATAAGATATGGAAAACCCATACAATACGGGACAAAATAAGAAAATATCCTAAATATATATATAATGGCCTTTAGAAGATATATATGAATGTTTATTTATCGATCTGCGAGACTCTATCATACACCTTGTTCTTACACAGATGAGACCTTTGAACCTAGCTTCTCTAATACCAATTTGTCACACCCCCAAAAATAAGGTCTTGATGGCACTTATTATTGCTAACCCAAACTATTATGTAAGAATAGAATCATACATAATTCCCAGGGCAAGACTCCATAAAAAAAGTCAGACCATACATATACAATAACAACAAAAATCAAAATAATAATAATACCATAAGCCATTCCAAATCCTAGTATTACAGTGTAAGAACAATTTACATACAACTCCAAAATAAAAAATACAACTGAATTCAAAAAACTATAAGTTTGTATCTGAATATAAAATAAAGACATCAACTAGGTCGGAGGAGGTCTAAGGTTTACCTCTAAAGCATAGAACGACCACTACCTCAAGGGTATCAATAATGAATGCATAATCCCAGATACCATACAATACATCATACCTATATCTATACTAAAAGAGCACAGTAGGGATGAGAACTACCCACTTATGCTCAGTAGGTTTCATAGGCCGATTAAATAAAGTAGAAAATAAGGTATATAAATGCACACTATGAGCATGTTGGGGTTTTGGACATCATATAGTCGGGGTACTTCTAATATGATGTTGTATAGTTTGGTTGGTCTTGGTCGTATGGTAACCAATGTGGGTTGGTTGGTTTTTTCCAATGTACGGTTAGATCATACTAGTCGTATCTTAGGGTACTAGTAGTATGTTTTAAATCATATGCTGCCCTATGTTTAACCTAGAGGATTCTATTCTTCCTAATGTTTGTCCATAGAAATTTTATGTTGGATAGTTTTTGGGTCCAAGGGGAGGGCTAGGGTATGAGTTAAGGGTACCACTCATACCATAGGGTATGATTTATGGGTGAGTGGTTGTACTATGCTACGAAAATTTTATACAATTTAAGTTCGGGGTAATCTAGGCATTTTCTCTCTTAACCTCTTAAGGCCCCATGACTTATAACTCTCTTGGGATATTTTTTACCCTATTATTCTAATATTAAACACTTAGAACACTCTCTCAAATTCTCTCAAGGCTTTTGGGTCAAGAAAGGCTAGGGTTTCATCAATAGTATCAACTTGGGGCTTGAAAAAGGTTGTTTCTTTCTATTATCTTCATAATCTAAGGCATGTTACTCCTCCCTAATTTTTAGTTCAACTAAAGGCAAGATTTATTGTATAGTTTTCATGGAAAAATTATTGTATGGTTTTGGGTTCTTAAATATATGTTGGGGGTTTTAGTTTTAATGGTTGGATATGGTTTTCCCATGTCTTTTACTTATGGATTTCATGTTTTAATAGTAGTTTGAACATGTGGTTGCATGGGAATGGGTACTTGGTTTTGGTTTTGGAAATAATATGCCCAAAATGTGTTTGTTAAAATGCCTATGAGAATGCTTTTATTTCATAGTTGGAATTTTGGTGAAACTATTGCATGGAACAACTTGGAAATGGAACTTAAATTGGATTGAAGGGTTTTAAATGGTTAAATGGTAAGGTGTTAGTAGTCATGTTTTGGTTTTATTGAAAGCCTTGTGGGGTAAAAGGAAATCCCCTAAGCAAACATAATAATGAACTACTTGTGGGGTATATGTGAAATCCCTAAGTAAACTTAACAATATAATCTATGGGTACATGGGAATCCCTTTCTTTTAAAAAGGTTGGATAAGGACATTACTTGTAAGCTATAGTCAGTATGACAATACCACTACTTATAGCCTTAGTTAATAATAAATGGACATGGTAGTTTTGTTGTGTGTTAATGGTTTTAATTGTGAAATATTGGCGAAGTATGATATCTAATCGTGAAGGTGTGCGTCCAATGGATGGACACTAGAAAATCATGTTTGCTGACATGACGTTTGGTTATGACGACCATATATGATACTTATAGGGTTTATGAGAATCCCCTAAGTTATATTTTTAAATATGTATCATTGAGAGAGAAGGGTACAGGGTAATCCTCTATTTCTATGATATCTTTGGTTTGTGTGGCGACATGCATTGAGGACTATTTAGGGGGTAACATTGGACCCATATATGTCATGGTGGTTCTAGGACTGTTACGCTACACATACCCAAGTGAATGTTTTTAAAGGCATGCTAAACCCAGTTCCCTTTCCCAGTATGGATTATATATATATATAGATGTATATGCATATAGTTGTAATTAGTTTTAAAGGTTGTCATTATCTGATCCTAATACTAAGTGGACGCTAGCATTCACCCACTAATCCATCTTCAAGAGTTGTATCCCTACGTGATGCAGGAATCGGCTATCCTGCTCCTCTTTCTCAATGATTGAATTTGGGATCATCTTGTGTTGGATTGAAGTGGCAAACTTTCATTTTTTGGAAAGCTTCATTTCATGTCATAGATGTCTTGACATACTATGGTTATTTTATAGACTACGGTTTTGGCTATGGTCGGGGGCATGTCCCGAATGGATATTGTTTCACTTTTGATTAGAGGCTTTGTGGGTCTACTATGGGTTGGTATGGGCGGTGTCGGTATTGGTGTCAGCCTTGGCATTGGTATTATTATTATGTCTGATACCGATGGATTATATTTGATTTATGATTGTTCTATTTTGTTTTAGATTATATATCTAAACCTATTGGGTTATTGTCTTAGTTTTGTTGGTTATTAGATAGTTTGACTTGGTTGGGTTGGTCTAGGAAGGAGGCTTATGCTAAAGTTATTATATCTTTAAAAATGCAATATTGTTATATGTTTGGAATTCATCCGACTCAGGGTATGTGCTAGGAAGTTGGATTGGGAATCAAGGATGATCCTTGATCCTGGTTGGACTTAGGATATCTATTACGACAAGGCCCTGGTTCAGGTTATGTCAAGTTGGTATCATAGATTTAGGTTTATGGTTACTTGCGAGCCCACAAAGTTGTGTCGAGTAGAGTCTCATTTAAGGGTGTGTAGCGCGCCATCCTCATAAGGAAGAGGCTATAAGACATTTAGGAATGTTTTCTTTTTTGTGTTCTGATTTTAAGCTGCAATTCCTATAGTCCTGAAATCCTCTCAAATTCTAGTTTAATTATTTTTTAGATCATTTCTCAATGATCTAATTTGCACAAAAACTTCTCTATTACCACAGGGGATAATGTTGATGGAACATACTCTACCCATGGGATCCATACTCAGTCAATGAGCCCAGTCTCTGATTTTTCTAGAGTTCTACCAGTTCCCTTAAGTACTCCTCAGGGTCCTCAGTCCAACATGATAAATGCCAAGTTTCGTCGGTCGATTCATATGATTGCTTAGTTGGTAGCTTCCAAGGCTTACCATGGCGCATCTGGTATTCCATCTTCTGAGGCCATATGGTTGGCCAATTTATGAGGTTGAGTCCTCCAACTTTTGTTGGAGTTAAGGTAGAGGAGGATCCTTAGGGTTTTTTGGATAAGATGGAAAAGATTTTCCAGATTATGCATACCATAAATGTAGAAGGGGTGGAGTTTTCTGCCTGGAAACTAAAGAATATGGTGTACCAATGGTCCAAGGAATGAGATGGGGCAAGGAATGACGTTGATCTTTGTGGTAGACTTTCTCCAATGCATTCCTGGATAACTTCTTTCCTCTGGAGTTGAGGGAAGTGAAAGCATAAAAATTTTCTAATCTGAAATAGGAAAAAATGTTGGTCAAGGATTATGCCTTAAAAGTTCACTAGCTATCTAGGTATGCTCCTTGCTGATATGAGGGCCAGGATAAGAAAGTTTTCTTAAAGACTGTCTCATAAGTTTGTCCTTAAAAGTAAAACTATCTTTCTAATCAAGGACATAGATATTTCTAGGTTGGTTGTTCAAATACAATAGGTGAAGGAGAAAAAGAGAAAACAGGCCAAAATAGGGGAGAGGTAGGGAAAGAGGTAAAAATTCTCTGAGCAGGGTAGCGGGCAATAGCAAACTGGTAGGGATGGTGGTAATTGGCTAAAGAAGAAGTAGGGGAGTTCTGATTATTTCTCCATAGCTAGTGCTCCTTACCTGAAGCCATCGGGTGACTGGCATCAGCAAGGTAATGATAATTACTGGGCACAGGTTTCCCAATCTCAGGCTAGTGAAGCATAATCGGCTTTATTGTGTCCTTTTTATAGGTTCTATCATCGTTTATATTGGAGTATTTGTGATAAGGGGAGGGATAGCTATTTCAAATATGGTCAGCCAGGCTATATTCTTTAAAACTTTTTATTTGGTAAGGTTGCTACGGGAAAGAACAAGATTTTGTTTGCCTCTTCATCTACTCCTTCACAAAAGTATTTTGCTTTTACCTCTACTTTTGTATCTAGCACTAGTGTAGGCTAAAATCAGTTATATGTTCTTGCTTCTCGATAGGAGTCTGAGGCATCACTTGATGTCATGACTGGTATGTTACAACTCTTTTCTCGTGATATATATTGTTTACTTAATTCAGGGTCCACTCTCTCTTCGGTGACCCTATTTGTGGCTGTGTATTTTGGTTTTGGTCCCAAGGTTGTTTCAAAGCTTTTTTTGTATTTTTACCCCTGTAGGAGACTCTGTGATTGCTAAAAGTTTCTATAAAGGGGTGTGGAATCTATTGGTAGTAAGGTAACCCTAATGGATATTTTTAACTGGATATGGTGGATATTGATTCTATTTTTGGTGTGGATTGGTTACACTTGTGCTACGCGTCCTTAGACTATCTAACCATAAGGTTATTTTGAAGTTCTATAGCAAACTGATTATTAGGCAGGAGAGTGGTTCCCTAGCTCCTAAGAGGAGGTTTATACCATATCTAAGAGCTCGAAGATTAATCTTCGAGGAGTGTCTCTATTACTTGGTCCGCATTAAAGATTCTAACTCGGGTGGTCCTTTTTTTCATTCTATTTTGGTGGTGAATGAATTTCCTAAGATCTTCCCTACGACCTTCCTAGTCTTCCTCCTAATAGAAAGATTGATTTTGGGATTGATCTGGTTTTGGACACTCATCCAATTTCTATTCCCCTTATAGAATGGCTCCGACTGAGTTGAAGGAGCTTAAGATTCAATTTAAGGATCTTTTGGATAAGGGTTTCATCCGTCTTAATATGTCCCCATGGGGTGCACTGATATTCTTTGTGCATAAGAAGGATAGTTCCCTTCGGATGTTTATTGACTATCAACAGTGTAATAAGGTAACAGTTAAGAACTAGTTTCCTCTTCCAAGGATAGAAGACTTATTTGATAAGTTGCAAGGTGCCATGTTCTTTTCTAAGATTGATCATCGGTCAGAGTATCATCAGCTTAAGATTAGGGAGATGAATATCCCTAAGACTACTTTCCGAATTCGGTATGGGCACTTTGAGTTTTTAGTTATGTCTTTTGGTTTTACCAATGATCCGACAGTGTTTATGGATTTGATGGATAGGGTTGTCCATCAGTTTCTTAATTTGTTTGTCATTGTGTTCATAGATGACATCCTGGTGTATTCTAAGAGTGAGGTGGATCATGCCAACCACCTTTGTGTTGTGTTGCACACCTTGAAGGAGCAATAGTTGTATGCCAAGTTTTCAAAATATGAATTCTGGTTTAATGCTATCACTTTTCTAGGTCATATTATTTCTAGTGAGGGGATCATGGTCGATCCACAAAAGGTTACATCGGTTAAGAAGTAGCCTAGACCCATGACTCCAACCGATATTCAGAGTTTTTTAGGCTTGGCTAGGTATTATAGAAGGTTTATAGAAAATTATTTTACTATAGATACCCCATTGACTAAGCTGACTAAAAATAAGGTAAAGTTCTCTTGGTCGGATGTATGTGAGAGTAGTTTTGAGAAGCTGAAGAATAAGCTAACTTCGGCACCAATTTTGACTTTTACTGAAGGCACTAAGGGGTTTGTGGTTTACTCTGATGCATCTCAGGTGGGATTTGGTTATGTTCTGATACCGCATGGAAAGGTGATAGCCTATACTTCTAGGCAGTTGAAGATGCATAAGAGAAATTATCCTACTTGTTATTGGGAGATGTTAACCCTAGTTTTTCCGTTGAAAATCTGGTGACACTATTTGAATGGGGTGCACGTGGATATCTTCAATTATCATAAAATCCTATAGTATGTGTTTTCACAGAAAGAGCTTAACCTTGAGCTTCTCAAAGACTATGACATGAGTCTTTATTACCACCCAGGTAAATCTAATGTACTTTATGATGCTCTTAGCAGGTTATACATGGGAGGTTTAGCTCACGTGGACAAGGAGAAGCGGGATTTGGTGAAGGATATTCACCATTTGGATAACCTTGGATTTCACCTCTTGGAGTCTAAAGATGGTGGTGTGTTAGTGCAGTAAATGATGCGGTCGTCTCTTGGTGTAGAGATCAAGAAAAAGCAAATGTTAGACCCTGTATTGATGAAAATCAAGGGTGATGTTGGCGGGCAAAAGGTGATTGTATTCGAGATTAGTGGTGATAGTGCCTTGCGGTACTAAGGGAGGTTATGTGTTCCTAACGTCAATGGTTTGCGAGAAAGAATATTGGCTGAGTGCATGATTCATGCTTTGTTATTTATCTTGGTTCGACAAAAATGTATCATGACCTTAAGGAGATGTATGGTGGAATAGTATAAATAGGGATGTGGATTATTTTGTGGGCAAGTGCATAGTGTGTCAACAAGCAAAAATTGAGCACATGAGGCCCAGAGGGTTGTATCAAGAGATTGAGTTTCCTGAATAGAAATAGAAAGTGATCAACATGGATTTCATTATCGGTCTTACTCAGTCTTGGAATCAGGTTGATTTGGTTTGGGTCATCATGGATAAGATAACAAAGTCGGCTCACTTTTTGCCAGTGAGGAATACCTTTTTGGCTAAGGATAATATGAGGTCGTATCTTCATGAGATTGTGAATGTACATTGGTATCGGTTACTATTATCTCTGGTCATGGAATGCACTTATCATCTCATTTCTGGTGGTCATTTCAAAAAAAGGTTGGGAACTAAGGTTAGTCTGAGTGCTGCTTTTCACCTATAAATGGATGAGCAAGTAGAGAGGACTATTCAAATACTGGAGGATATGCTTCACGTATGTGTGATTGACTATAGTGGTAATTGGGTTGAGCATCTTACTCTTGTAGAGTTTTCTTACAATAATACCTATCATTCTAGTAACAGTATGACCTCTTTTAAGGCATTATATGGTTAGAGGTGTAGATCTCCTATTCGATGGTTTGAGATTGGTGAGGCAGGTATGTTTGGCTTGGATTTTTTTTAACAGGCAATGGAGAAGGTGAAGGTGATTCATGATAAGCTTAAGGCTTCCAAAGTCTCCAAAAGTCCTATACGGATGTAAGGCAAAGGGATTTGGAATTTTAGGTTAGGGATAGGGTGTTCCTAAAGGTGTCTCTGCGGTTTGGGAAGAAGTAGATGCTCAGTCCCTAGTACGTCGGTCATTATGTAATTTTGAGAAGGGTTAGTAATGTTGTGTATGAATTGGAGTTGCCTTCTAATCTGAGCTCCATTAGTCCGGTGTTCCACGTCTCTATGTTGAGGAAATATGTAGGTGATTATTCATCGGTTGTTCCTTTGGAAGGATTAGGTATATCATATTCCTTACCTTATGAGGAGGTCCTAGTTGAGATCTTGGATTGGCAGGTTTGTTGGTTACGTACCAAGGATATAGCTTTGATTAAGGTTCTATAGAGGAACCACAAGGTGGAAGAGGCTACATAGGAAGAAGAAGAGGATATGAAGTCCAAGTATCCGCATTTGTTTTCTGTTACAGCTATTCGTACGGAATGTATGTGTTCTTTATCATACTTTTGTTTTCAAAATTTGTTAAAGAAAAGACTGATTCCTTGCATCTTTGTCTTCTAACATAGTTAAAAGTTGAAATGAAGGTATTAGGGTGTAAATCATGTTTATACTGCCTTGTCCATCATTCGGGGATGAATCATCTTAAGTGAGAGAGAATTGAAACACCTTGGATTTTGATCCTTAGAAAATTTCTCAATTTTTGGCTTCTGGACATCTACGACTTAGGGTACTTCTCATATGATGTTGTATAGTTTGGTTGGTCTTGGTCATATGAGTACTAGTGTGGGTTGGTTGGTTTCTGTCCAAGGTATGGTTGAGTCATACTAGTCGTATCTTAGGGTACTAGTATTATGTTGCCAATCATATGTTTCCTATGCTTAACCTAGAGGATTCTATTCTGCTTTAGGTATGATTTTAGGGTATTGGTCCTATAGTTAGGTGCGGTTTGGCCAAGGTCATCTTATGTTTGACAATGTTGGGGTCCAAGGGGAGGGCTAGGGTACGATATAAGGGTACCACTCATACCCTAGGGTACATTTGGGGAGGATGGTCGTACCATCCTATAGGAATTTTATATAGTTTAAGTTGAGGGTAATCTAGATATTTCCCCTCTTAACCTCTTAAGGCCCCATTACTTATAACTCTATTGGGACATTATTTACCCTATTATTCAAATCTTAAACACTTAGAACACTCTCTCAAATTCTCTCAAGGATCTTGGGTCAAGGAAGGTAAGGTTTCATTAATAGGATCAATTTAGGGCATACAAAGGGTTGTGTCTCTCCATAGTCTTCATAATTTAAGGCATGTTATTCCTCCTTCATTGTTAGTTCAACTAAAGGAATGATTTATTGTATGGTTTACATGGCATAATTGTCTTATGATTTTGATGTGTTGGGGTTTTGGGTTGTAATGGTTGGTTATGGTTTTCCCATGTCTTTTACTTATGGTTTTCTTATTTTAATGGTGGTTTGAACATGTGGTTGCGTGGGAATGGGTAATTGGTACTTGGTTTGGGTTTTGGAAACTATACTCCCCCTATGTGTTTGTTAAAATGCCAACGAGAATTCTTTTATTACATAGTTGGACTTTTAATGAAACTATGCATTACATAACTTGGTAATGGAACTTAAACCTTATTGGAGGGTTTTAAAAGGTTAAATGGTAAGGTCTTTGTGGTCATGTTTTGATTTGATTGAAAGCCTTGTGGTGTACAAGGAAATCCCCCAAGCAAACATAATAATGAACTACTTGTGGGGTACATGGGAATTGTAATGCCCAGAGAGTACACCCTGGACGTCACACGGTGCATAAGGCTACAAGTAGCCCTAAGATAATCCATGATACCTTATATAACTTGAAATCACATAATAGAAGGAATATAATCTGAATGAAAAACTCAACAGATAAATCTCAATCTCTTAGAAATGATACTCAAGCTTAGACAATCTTACAGAGCTTCATAATTTTAACACACACCATCAGACAAGCCTCTACTAAGATAGTATTGAGGAGACACTTGGACAGACCCCAGCTGACCCAAATGCTAAATTGAAACTGGAACTAAATACTTTAATCCTTAGGAGGAACGATAAGTTCTAGCCCTCAAACATAGAGGACTCACCAAAAGCTAAAATATATGTAACAATGCCGAACTTAGTCACGCTACTGGATATAGGCACCGGGACCAACATTATGAGACAATGTATCCATAGAAATGTATGTGGATCAGCACTTCTAGAATATACTGAGCATGTGGGGGTGAATGCACACTTAAAACAATAATATCAATATACAATCTCTTGAAGACAATGCATGCCAAATGTAAATGACTCACCTAAGGCTTAAATAAATCTTAAAACTTGCAAGGTCATAAAGCATAAAAATCACATCAATCAACTTTTGTGAGCCATAACACTTAGTTCTTGAAATCTTTATCTTTATTCTTACTTATCGTAACTTGTCAAAATCTATACTTTTATTACGTCTTATGGGTGATTGTTATAACCAACATACACCATAAGAGCTAACATGGAGTCCAACGTCTTACCCATATTGGGTAGAGCTATCCTATCCTTTCCATCGGAATTGAATCTTAACTTAGTGATTACTTCTTAATGTCACCCATATTGGGAATAAGTTTAACCTACGTTGGCTCGTAGTTTCTGGTATTTTTGATACGCTCATCCACGGTCCCATCTCGGTGCTAAATACTACTCCTACTATATACATATGCTCGAATTTTAAGAAATCCACCTTAAAAATTAGCATAAGGGTTTATATAATGAAAACCAATTATGCTCTTCTCTTCTTTTCTTTAAATCATAAATAAGATAAAAGTGTGAATTTCAATCTTAGCTTGAGATCAAACGATCAATCTTTTCTTTAGAAGCACTTAACAAATCTTATCTTGAGAACATAGTCTCCTTATAAACTTAATGCTTAAACTCAATGCTTAAAACATCAACTTTTATTCATAGATAATCATATGGAAACTTCATGCTAAATAATCATCTTAAACATCATTATCAATGTCATTCAAATTAATGAAGCTTAAATCGTAATAGAAGATCTCATGAGTAAAACATAATTATATGAAAATATCATTTCACTTAAAATCTTAAATCACATTATAATTTCATAAATTCAAGAATATAAGAAATTGTGATCGAAACCTTAGTTGAAATCCATGTGGTTTAAACTCAAAAGAAAGTTTTGGGCATAAGGGTGGAAGAAAACCCTCATTCATAACTCCATATACCTTAATAGACTTGACTTGGTGGAAAATTTTCATCCTAGAAAGCCTTGGAGATGGTCTTGAGGGAACCCTAACTTGTGTTCTTGAGAGAGATAAGAGGATTTTTGAGATGTTTAACTGATGAGATAGGTGAAAAGTAACGCCCCTTGAGGGTTATAAGTCATGGGCAGGTAATTATAAGAAGGATAAAGGATGAAAAAAAAACCTAAACTTAATTTCTTAGAAATTACTCGGTAGTTTGTACGACTCAGGTATATGACTCATATACTATGGTACGACTGATATTTTGAGTTGTATCCTGGATAGAATCATGGATGGAAAACATTGTTTAGTATATGAGTCATACTTATTACTCATAACTAATCATATGACCCATATCACTAGCTCGTATCTTAGTCAAGATGTCAAAAAGGTCAACACTGATAAGCTTATGATCAGGCTCTATATGACTCATATAGTCAATATACAACTTGTAAGGGTGAGTCATATTCTAGTGTTCATCAGACTTCGCTGATCTGGGTATGAGTCCCACTCATGACTCATATCAGTGAATACGACTCATGAGGCTTAGTCGTATTGGGAACAAAGATTTCCAGGGATGGAGTATTACAGGAATCTCCCAAGTAAATTTAAAAACGTACTCTATGGGTACATGGGAATCCTTCTTTAAAAAGGTTGGCTAAGGACATTTCTTGCAAGCTATAGTTGGTATGATGATACCACTACTTATATCCTTGGTTAATAATAAATGAAAATAGTGGTTTGGTTGTTTGTTAATGGTTAATTAGGCAATAATGGCAGGGTGTGATAGCTCACCGTGAAGGTGTGAGTCCAATGGACTGACACTGGAAACTCATGTTTTCCGACATGAGGATTGGTCATGATGACCATATATGATACTTATGGGGTATACGTGAATCCCAAAAGATACACTTGTATATAAGCATCATGGAGAGTGAAGGGTAAATGGCAATCCACTACTCCTATGGTATCTTCGATTTTTGTGGCTAAACGTATCAGGGCCCATTTAGGGGGTAACACTGGACCCATATAGCCCTTGAGTGGTTCTAGGATGGTTAAGCTACACATAATAAGGTTAATGTTTTTAAGGCATGCTAAACCCGGTTTCTTTTCCTAGCATGGATTATAAATGTGTATGTGTATGGATGTGTATGCATATAGTTGTACAAGGTTTTGAAGGTTTGAATTATTTTTTCCTTATTTTGAGTGCCTGCTAGTATTCAGTCGATAACCCAGCTTCGGGGACTGTATCCCAATACGATGTAGGAACCAAATCATGGGTACTAGTCGTATTCTTGGATATGACATAGTTTGGGGTGAGTCTTGACTTGGACAGTGCTCGGTCTGAGGGAGATATACTTAGGTACGAGTGGTGGGTACCACTCATATTGGAGGGTACAACGGGCATAGATAGTTGCATCCACCTTATGGGATTTTTAGGAGTTTAAGCGAGGGCAATCTGGACCTTTCCCCACTTTACCTAATAAGGCTCCATGACTTATATTCCTATTGGGAGGTTATTTACCCTATTATTCTATTCATTAACACTTTGAAACTTCTATTAAACACTCTACAATCCCCTCTAAGGCTTTTGGGTAAAGAAAGGCTAGGGTTTTATCTTAAGGATTAATTGGGGGCTTATGTTGGTGATTTCTCTCCATCATCTTCTTGGTTTAAGGCATGTTATCTTCCCTCATTGTTAGTTCTAACTAATGGCATGGTTTTAAACAACTTTTTCATGGTTTGATTATTGTATGGTTTGGATTTTCAAATATAATTTGGGGGTTTTGGTTATAAATGCTTAGTTATGGTTTTCCCATCTTTTAATTATGCTTTTATATACTTTAATGGTTGTTTTGGATAATTGGTTGCATGGGAATGGTTATTTGGTAATTGGCTTTGGTTTTGGAAATACTATACCCCTGATATATTTGATAAAATGCCGTTGAGAATATTTTCACTATATTGTTGGATTTTAATGGAACTATTGCATGGCTTAAACTTGGTAATGGTTCCTTAAATGGTTAAATGGTTTGAAATATTGAAAATGGAATGTTTTTGGTTTAACAATCATTCTTGTGGGGGTACAATGGAATCCCCTAAGTAAACATCATAATGAAACATTTGTAGGGTACATGGGACTCCCCCCAAGTTAGTGGGTAATGTGATCTATAGGAACATGGAACTCCCTTGATCTCAAAAGGTTTGGCTAAGGACAATACTTGCAATTTATAGTCGGTGTGATGATACCACTATGTATAGCCTCGGTTAATAACAATGGTTTGGTTCGTTTGAAATGGTTTTAATTAGGAAATAGTTGCGGGGTGTAATAGCTAACCATGAAAGTGGGAGTTTAATGAACAAACATTGGAAACTTATGTTTTCCGTCATGAGGGATAGGGCATGGTGACCCTTTTATGATAGTATAAGGTACGTGGGAATCCTCTAAGTACATTGTGCATATGTATTATGGAGGGTGAGGGTACTTAGGAATCCCTTACTCTTATGGTATCTCCAGTTTGTGCAGCTACACACATCGAGGCCCATTCAGGAGGTTACACTGGACCCATATAGCCCATGGGGGTTTAAGTATTTTTAAGCTACACATACCCAAATTAATTGTTTTAAATGCATGCTAAACACAGTTCTTTTCCCCGACATGGTTATATATATATATGTATGGTTTGTATGCATTTAGTTGGTTTACTTGGTTTTACTGGTTGGCATTATTTTATTCTTATCTTGAGTTCATGCTTGCGTTCACCTGCTAACCTATCTTTAGGCGGATGTATCCCTACGATATGCAGAAACTGATCGTTTTACTCCTCCTGCTTAGCAATCGGATAATCAGGATCAACTACTGTATTGAAGTGGTGAGCTTCTATATTTCTGGAAGACTCCATTTCATAGATGCTATTTCATACTTTGGTTTGTCTATGGATATTGTCTTTGGCTATGGTTAAGGGTATCCCAATTGGATTTTGGTATTCTTTTGGTAATAGGCTTCTGTGGAACTACTATGGGTTGGTTTGGGAGGGATCAGTATTTGTATCAGCCCTTGTATTGACAATGGTTTTGGGGCTGATACCAAAGGACTAAATTTCTCACTGTCAATCCTATTTTATTTTTGGGATTATATTTATTTATTATGGAACTCATATGGTTTGGTTTGACTATTGGTTGGGTTCGGACGGTTTGACTCGGTTGGGTCAGTCTCGGTAATAGACCTATCCCAGAGTCTGTAATTTTGATAGTTACGCTATCTTGTTATATACTCGAAATTCAGCCGACTCAGGGAAGATGGTTGGAGTTTGAGTTGGGAAATAGGGGTGTTCTCCGTGCCCAGTTGGACGGGAAGCCCATTACAACAAAGCCCTGGGTTGGGTCGTGTCATATTTTTACTAAACCTTTGTTAAAAGAATGATCTACTTTTTATGAAATAATCTTTATATCACATGCATTAATGACATTTGATTGTACTATCCTTTATTTTGAAAAAAATCTTTTTAAAAGTATTTTTCCATAATTTTACCCCTCTGACTCAGCATCATTACCTTTTATCCACTTAATTTATGCCACCTTTTTATCTCTCCCCTTAATTACTCTTACTTTTCCCTTTTACTTCCCTAGATAATTGAAGCCCCTTCACTTCATAAGTTTCCTCAATTTACATCACCTCTTTTCAACTTCTCACCACTTCACCTTTTTTATACTCTCTCAAAACTCATCTTCTCTCATTCATCCATGACCCGAACAAGATCCATGGCCAATCTTACAAGAAATCCTTTGGATTGACATTTCAATAATCATGACCTAGTTCTAATCTCTGAGTCCTCTGAGGAAACCTCTTCATTCTCTGAAATAAACTGTCAATAAAAAATGCTTAGCCCCTAACCCTATTTCGTTTGTAAAGAAAACTTGTCTCTCACATCAGTATTCCCTTCCACTAAAGGACATGCATAAATTCTAGACTATCTCGCAACATGAAAAGTTTGCCGCTTTCCAAAAGCCACCCAGTTATGACGAAAAGAATTCTGAATCTTTCTCAATTAAAGTAATCTCACTACAATGTAAGTTCCTTTTTCAAAGACCAAGATTTGTCTCAGGTATTTCATCTTTACGGTATGAGACTTTATAAGGACCTTGTGGGCATGTTTTATGCAAATCTTTGCCTTTCTTTAGATAATGGTGAGTTATAAACTCTTGTACTTGGGACAAGAAACATTCTTAATGATTTCTTGTTTGAAAAAGTTATTGATACTATGTTATCTAGGGTCATTCCCTTTTTGAATAGTATCCTGATAACTTCGAGATTAGCTTTGATGAAGCTAGAAAGGTTGTTTCTGATCCAGAAATTAGTTTATCTAACTTTGGTCCTCTATCACTCTACTTTAAGTATAGTTTTTTGGCTCATATTATCGCCACCACTCTAATTCCTCAGAAAGGTTCTCTCAGTAATGTAACTTGTCGAGATGTGTTTATGTTGTATTGAATGGTCAAAAAATACAAAATTAATTTGGTTGTTTAGTTTTGAGAGTATATGTTGAGAATGTTGTCGATGCTTATATCTCTGCTAGCTTACACTATGGACTGTTGATCACCAAAATCCTTCTCCTATTCCATTGGTCTCTCTAAGTATCCTATGGTGGAAGTCTCAATCACATATGATTCTAAAACATTTTCCATCATGGGATATGTCTTGCTCAACACTACATGGTGCAAGAACGACTCTGCCAAAGAACAGACTGATCTACCCAAGGAAAGCAAAAATACGTCTAACCCTGTGCTCCCTGTGATGAAGGAAATAGAGGAACTCAAGGATTTACTCAAGACGATTGAAGAAGGATTGTTGTTTCTTTAGGAGTTGACTACTAGGATGATGCAGTTGAGTAAGTAAACCAGTACTAATGTGGGCATAGTACACTTAACAATAGATGGATTTAAGTAGGAGGGTGTCAAGCTATTTAACAAACTTTTTGCTTGATTACTCCATCAAATCCGAAACCAACTCCTCCAACAAAGAGCTTGTCATATCAGTCTAGAATCCATATTCCAGTTTCTCCAAAGATGTTAAAAAGTCCTAAGAACCCTTCTGTCACAATATACACAATACTCTCACCTACTTTCTGGCCAAACATTGATTTTGTGACTTCATATTCGAAAGTGGTTTTGTCGTTTACCTTCTTTTGGTATGTAACTGATACTTCTTTACTTTTCACATCATACTCTCTGCAATCCTCGCTGTTTGTTTTTGCATGAAACATTTCATGGTTATCTGGTGTGTGTGTGTGTGTGTGTATATTTATATGTAGTCTGTTTTTTTGTTCTATTTGTCTATTTTTGTTTGCTATGTTCTTTTTGATATGTCAAAAAAAAAGGTCAAACATCAGATAGGCCTCCGAGTAAGGAGGAGCCAGCCCACTATAGGTACATATATGTCAATTGATGATGACGCAAAGGAGTGAGCAAGAAAGGGGGAGCCAACCGATTACAAGGACATAAAAGTCAACTAATGATGATGCAAAGGAGTCAACAAGAAAGGGGAATCCAGTCAACTACAAGCACAAGAAGTCAACTAATGTTTATAATTTGTCATTATCAAAAAGGAAGAGATTATTAGCCTCCCATATTGACATAATACGTTTTAATAATGACACTAATAACAGAAAATATGCAGGATACACTAAAGATGTAATCAAGGAAAGAATGGTCGTCTCTAAAGCTGAACTTAGAGGAGTATCTTCCAAGATCCCTAAATACAAGAAAGTTAGGGCTAGACTTGGAATAGCATCAGGAGAAGATCTCATTATATCCTAAATTACATGGAAGACAATCGGTAATCACAAAGAAACATGGAAAGCAGATCTCACAAGGAACCATAGAAGTAAAGAATATCACACCCTCTACATGGACATATCTGATATAGGCATGTATGACTGTGAGTCTATAACTGAGAAAGAAAGGGCACATCATATGTACGGATATCTGATATGGACCTACCATTTGATGTTAATTCTCAATCAAGGAATCAATTCAAATCCTTGATTGAGATGAAATCGTTTGGGTTTTCCTAAGAGAACAAAGAAGCTAGATAAGCTGAAGGCTATAAAAAGGAAGATTGAATGACATGACCCGAACCAGGGCCTTATCGTAAAGGCCAATCCCAATCCCAACCAGGACAAAGAACCGTCCTCATTACCCAACCCGACCACCAATTGCATATCTTCAATCGGCTGATGTTCGAACATATATCAAGATAGCGTATTCACCAATGTGATGACTCTTGGATAAATGTATATCCAAGACCAACCTAACCGAGTCCAACCACCAATAACCAACCCAAACCAATGCGAAAACAATTAGTTAAAATCAAGATAATGATCCAATATATGTATATATATATGACATAAACAATCCATACCATACCCAAGTCTACAGTTTCCCATAAAAATCCTCTAGACCAACTAAAGAGTACCTAGTTGGGACATGCCCCCGACCATAGCCGAAAACCATAGTCTATGAAAGAAAAAAACCATGAGAAATAACCATGAGATGAAATAGATGCCTTCTGAACTATGGAAGCTCACCACTTCAATCCAACATCGACTGCGCCTAAATCTGTTCACGAAGCAGAAGAAGTAGAATTGTCAATTCCTTCATAGCATGGGTATACAGCCGCCAGTAGGCGGGTTATTGGGTGAACACTAGCATGAAACTCAGGATAAGGATAAAATAATACCATTTATAAAACCAAGTAAAACCATACATAATGCATACAACCATAGATATATCCATAACCATGCTGGGAAAGGGAACCGAGTTTAGCATGCCTTTAAAACCTTTACCTGGGATGTGTAACTTTGCTTTCCTAAACTACCCACGGGCTATATGGGTTCAGCTCCCCCCGTTGAAAGGGCCTCAGTGCGTGTAGCCGTATGACTAGGGAAGTATCCGACGGATGACTAGTATATCCCCCAAATATAGTATGACATCATGCACATGGTTACCAAGACCAACCTCATATCAGCAAATATGAGTTTTAAGGTTTGGTCGCCTTGGGACCTGTACTTTCCACATATTAGCTACGCTGTCATCCATTATTTCCCAATTAAAACCAATTTCCAAATAACCAAACCATTATCCATTTATTAACCAAGGCCATTGATATTGGTATCATCATACCAACCCTTACTACCAAGTATCATCCATAGCCAACCATTTATAGGTCTAAGGGGACTTTCTAGTTCCCGTTTCAATTACCATGTTAAACCACTTGAGGGGCCTTCCATGTTCCCCACAAGCATTACCATTTAGCCTTTTACCTTTTCAAACCATTTAAACTATGCATAATTCCTTTACCAAGTTTAAAACATGCAAGAGTCCCATTAAAAGAAGTCAATGCAATGAACCTATCTTTACAAGCATTTTGTCAAACACACTGGGGGAATAATATGACCAAAACCAATTCCATGATGCATTCACTTGAAGGGTTTTCATGTATCCCACAAGGTTTTCAAAATAGACCAACCATGACTATCAAAATCTTTAACCATTAAACAATTCCAAACCATTTTAGACCATGCCAAACATTTAAAGCATTTATATTATTTAAACCAGTTAAACCATGCAAAACAATCCAAAACCATTTAGAGTTCCATTATCAAACCAAACAATGCAAGGGTTCCTCATGCATAAACCACCATAATTTGGGTTACTCAAGACCCATTTGTTAAACCATAGCCATCCAATAACCATATATTCAAGCCATTACCCAAAACATGTAAAAACATAGTTTAAAGCAATACCGAACCGTATGCATTAAGAGCCTCAACATATATTTTGAAAACCACCATTCATGAATCATAAATCATTGTTTAAAACACAATACACATGCCTTTAGTTGCAACTAATGATGATGAAGGAGTACATGGATTATACATGAAGATTCATGGAAGAAACTTGGACCTTTGAGCCCTTTGAAGAATACATGAAGAAACCCTAACCTCCACTCTTCAAGAGAGTGTTTGCGAGAGTATTTGAGGTGTTTTAATCCTTTAACAAGTGTTATGGAAGGCCACAAAGGGCTATATATCTTGAGGACATAAAGTTTTTAGGAGTAGGAAATGTCCAAACTAACCTTGTCTTAAAAATTAAAACAAGTCACGCCCAGGGGTACGACTTTCCCTTATCATTTGTATCCTAGGGTATGAGTGGTATCCCAACTCGTACCCAAGACCATGCCAAGACCCTACCAACTGGTTTCTATATGACTCAAACCTCCCTAGTCATACCTTAAAGGTACGAGTGACACCCTCAATCATATCCACAACTCGTATCATCGGCAGATTCCTTAAGACAACACCTTAGGCAATATACGACTAGGCCTTACACTCTTCGTATCCCTCTATACGACTCGTACTAAGAGGAGTCATATCTTGGGCAGTAGCTAAGCTAAACATACTGCGTAGGGTATGAGTGAATCCTCAAGGTAGCCCCTAACTTGTATCCAAATGGCACGAGTTGTATCCTTGATGCATTCAAAGCCTAATGAGTCCAAGACCTTGGAAATTTTGCAAGGGTCAAAATCCTAGGGTGTTTCAGTATCCCCCACTAGGATCATTCGTCCTCGAATGACGAGTAAGGGTAAGAACAAGAATGAGGTAACACATTAACACACATCAACTTTGCCTCAACCAAAATATGAATCAAGGACACACAACCAAGGTGAGAATATCACTGTGCAAACCAAACAAAATTTACACCTCAACACGCCATTCCAACCTCTAACTAAGTTAGAAAATGAAGATGCTAGAGGAACCATTCCTCACCTTTAACCACGTTAGAAACCAAGATGCAATAAAGAAAACATACCTTATGCATGAATTTCTAGAATGAAGAACCAACGCAGATACTTGGACTCCATGTCCTCCTCTGCATCCCAAATGACTTTCTCGGACCTTTTGTTCTACCATGGAACCTTTACCGATGCCATTACACATTTGTTGGCAACCGATGAACTTACCAATCCAAGATCCTCTCCTTGGGACCTCCCTAAAGAAAAAAAGAACTCGAGATACCAATACCACCCTAAGGAACCAACCAACCTAGGACCATCCATACCTCACCCCAACACAACACATAGATTACCAGATGAATAAACTCATGCTAAAGGGCAAGTCCAATTCAATTTAGAATTTACCAAGACACACCAAGGATAATCAATGCTAAAAGGAGTTAACTTAGGCCATCGGGCTCTACTCCTTACATCTATCCTGAAACATCACTCTGCTTTCATCACCATCGTAACAAGAAAACCATAAGAAAAAAACATGGGCAAACCATGTCCATCCAATATAACTAAAACCCCCAACCATATCTCAAGTACCCAACATAACTATTGATATATCTACCAATCACAATATTCAAGTCTACGACTTATATAACCGCGGTATGATCTATCCATCAAAAGATCTAGCACTCTTTTCAACCTTTACAAGGTTTTCACCACCCGTTCCTTTCCTAACCATTTCCTATGACAACAACCTTACCTTATCTTCTAAAACCTTAACTATTAGCAGTTACCCTAGACTCTCCCCTACTTAGAGACTTCTATATTCCCCATTTCAACACATCACCATACTTCCCAAAATAATACCACCCTTGTACAAGAAGAGTCATTTAAGAAACCGAATTATAAGAGTTATCCAAGCCTCCCAAGGCAAGATCCCATAGAATAGACACAACACTATAGGCATGAAGTACTTTACAACAACCACCTAGACCATAATGGGGAATCATCCCGACTAAAATATACTATGAAAAGAGTCCTTAGACTGGATACCAAAAGAAATACAACCACCTATACCTGACTAACTTAATACAAGGTCAACACTTATATCTAGGGAATAAAATGAATGCAATATGAGAACCTTAGGAATAAAGCTAAATAAATGCATGCAATGCTAGTAAAGTACTCTCTTAACCGGGAAAGAAGATAATCACTAGAATATGCAATCCGGCCTTTTCTTAAGTCCACCGCTAGAAGAGAATTCTAGATTAACCAACAACCTCCATCCCATTACTCCAACAAACAAAATTCTACGCTACAATGGGTATCACCAAACACGTACACTAGGGACATTTGGTTCTCCTATACCCAAAACCTTATTCATCCCAATGCTACCTAGAGCCCAACATAGTCATGGAAAAACTATTAGATCAAATTGAATCCAAGGTTTCTAATTTAAATCAAAACCATTTAAAAATAAACCATAGCCACCAAGGCTTTTTCAGAAATCATTTGAATCCAACCAAAACAAAATCCATGTTCCCTTAACCATCTATGCAATGAAAAGATTCAAGAATAATCGAATCATATGACAAAATTATATTCAAGGGAAATTTCACAAATAGTTTAAGGACATATAATTTCCAAGAACAAAACCAAGTAATTGGGAAAACCTGTAGTACCCCAAAATCCATTTAGCATTCCCATGCATCCCACAATGTTCAAAAATATTTAATTAAGCCTGAATAATGTATCATAATCCATTGAAAATCAATTAAATGAGTAATCATGTCAAAGCCTTCAATTGTGCCAAAAAACACATTTAAAACCATGAATTTAATAATTAATTTAATGCCAATAATAAAGTACAAGTATAAGGACAAAGAGATATGCAAGCTTCATGAGCTAACTTATCGAATGACTAGATCCCCAATCCCTCTGTTCAACCTAAACTTTTGGCCTATATGGTATAACTCTCCGACTATTGTATTTCCCAAATCATCAACCTCATCCAACCTGCTTGTTTACCTCCACAACTCCTGCATTGCTATTTTTGATCTTATTATATTCTCTTTTATCAAAATAAAACATCATATTCAAGCCTAGGATCTACCAACCATCATGTGCTACTAACAAAGTAAATTTATAGAATATACATAAGAATGCTCTTCCCCACAAGGAGAAAACTCCAAATTCCTTAGTCACCCACCGACAACCTTATCTATTCCCAAGAAAAACCATTCCCCTGATTCATGCAAGAACAAAACACTTTATAAGGGAACATTAAGACTGATAAGACCTTAATCTAAGAGATCCTTTAACTTCACTAGAACTATTCTATAAGGAAAGAATAGAAATTTGGACAAATGTCCGATACAAGACCAACCCCAAACCAACATCCTCAGTAGACAGACAACATGAGGGTCATCAGAAAGGACCCCAAGAAGTTCATACATCACCAAAATTAAATGCAAATAAAGACTTCCGGGTTATAATCTTTAACTCAGACCAACCAATAATAGAGACACCCCTTTGGAGTCTAATCTCTGAGCTCTAAGATAGAATATAACCTTTTCTTTATTAGCTAGGGAACAAAACCATCATCTCATTCCAAAACAAACTCACCAAGGAACCTAACTAGTCTGATAATCTAATAATGAAAAGTACAAGTGCTACCAATCCATTCCCCGTATGACATCAAAATCCACCATATTCAAGTCATACAAATCCACCAACACCCCTTTACTACCAACAGATACCACACACCCTCATAAATTTGTTGGCAACTAAAGAGTAATCTAATGAGGTAGAAACAAAAAAAAAGAGTCTGAAATAACTTTGAGACCAAAACAAGAATACATAACCACCAATGGGGTCGCAAAAGAGAGAGGACCCCGAACTATGTAAACCGCACACTACACAAAGAAAAGAGTTTTCAACACACCAATGTCGTGATCAATTGATGCCTCGAATCCCCGAGGGGTAATAAGAACACTGATATTATCCCGACCAATACCAAAATCTGAAGTAGCACCCCTTAGTGTAAGAGCTAGAGAAGTAGTAACCGATATCCTATTTTCCCAAATAGAAACCCTTGTGGGACACTCCCATTTATTCGAGAAACCACGACTCTCTACCTTGATTATTTCCAACCTCACCTCATTCCTCCCTGTACCAATATCTGGGTCAATAAATTAGCAGAATGCTGAAATTCAGCATTGGTAACCTTTTGTTGAGATCATTAAAATGAGTTCCATCTTCCAAATAGGATTAGTGGAGACTGGTGAGACTTCACGGGGAAAACTAAAAGCTACGACCCTTTAAAAAGTTTGTGCCCCATGAGTTAAATTAGATCCATTCATGTTAGTTTTGAGTAGAACAGGTAAGTTTTCAGGAACTTTAGATTATTGAGAGGACATGATCCAAAAGATGAACTAAAGAAGATTCAGAGAAGAGTTTAAGACCTATGACTCTAAATCCTGGAAATAGAATAACCAATAAAGTTAATCATCAAAAATGCCCATATCCTCCTGACTATAAGTTTGGTGCACGACACACCCATAAGCACGACTCTACTAAACATGATTTTGTAGACACCCCATGACACTGAAACCTAAAGCTCTGATACCAACTTGACACGACCCAAACCAGGGCCTTGTCATAATGGGTAATCCCAAGCCCAACCAGGATTGAAAACCACCCCTGTTACCCAACCCGACCATTAATTATATACCTTGAGTCGGTTGATGTCCGAACTTATATTAAGATAAAGTATTGACCAATATGGTGAATCTGGGATAAGTCTATATATGATATCAACCCAACCAAGTCCAACCACCAATAACCAACCCAAAATAATGTGGAAATCATAAGTCAAAACTAATATAATAATCCAATATATGTGTATATATGACATAAACAATCCATACCATACACAATTGTCCATACAAAGCCTCTAGAACAACCAAAGAGTACCTAGTCAATACATGCCCCGGACCATAGCAAAAAACCATAGTCTATGAATGAAATAAAACATGAGAAATAAACCATGACATGAAATAGATACCTTCCAAACTATGGAAGCTCACCACTTTAATCCAACATCAACTGTCCCCGAATCCAATCACTAAGAAGAAAAAGTAGAACGGTCAGCTCCTGCATAGTGTGGGTATACAATTGCCAGTAGATGAGCTAGTTGGTAAACTCTATCATGCACCTAGGATAAGGGTAAAATAATTATATTTATAAAACCAAATAAAACCATCCATAATGCAAAAAACCATACATATATACATAACCATGTCAGGAAAGGACACCGGGTTTAGTAGGCCTTTAAAACCTTTACCTAGGCTGTGTAGCTTTGATGTCCTAAACCATCCATGGGCTATATGGGTTCAGCTCCCCCTGCGGAAAAGGCCACAGTGTATGTAGTCGAACGATTAGGGAAGTATCCCATGGGATGACGAGTATATCCATAAAATATAGTGTGATATCAGGAACACGGTCTCCAAGACTGATCTTATATCGGCAAATATGAGTTTCAATTTAGGTCCCCTCGGGACCTCTACCTTTTATGACTTAGCTACACCTCTTTCCATTATTTCCCAATTAAAATCGATATCTAAGTAATCAAACTATTATCCATTTATTAACCAAGGTCATTGATATTGGTATCATCATACCAACTCTTACTTTCAAGTATTATACATAGCCAACCATTTATAGGTTTAAGGGGACTTTCACGTGCCCTTTACAATACTATATTAGATCACTTGGGGGACTTCCATGTTTCCCACAATCATAACCATTTATACTTTTACCTTTCCAAACTATTTAAACCATGCATAATTCCTTTACTAAGTTTAAAACATGCAAAAGTCCCATTAAAAGTAGTCAATGCAATGAACATAAGCATTTTATCAAATATATTAGAGGAATAATGTCAAAAACCAATTCTAGTAATGTATTCACTAGAGGGATTTCCATGTATCCTGCAAAGTTTCCAAAATAGGTGAACCATGACCATCAAAACCTTTACCCTTTAAACCATTTCAAACCATTTTAGATCATGCCAAACATTTTAAGCATTTATATTATTTAAACAATTTAAACAATGACAAACCATTTAGAGTTCCATTATGAAGACCAAAACCAATGCATTAACCACCATACTTTGGGTTACTCAAGAACCATTTGTTAAACCATAACAAAACAATAACCACTTAAGCAAACCATTACCAAAAATATGTAAAATCATAGTTTAAACCAATACCAAACCATATGCATCAAGAGCCTCAACATATATTTTAAAACCAACCATTCATGAATCATAAATCAATGTTTAAAACACAATACACATGCCTTTAGTTAGAACTAAAAATGAGGGAAGGAGTACATGCCTTATACATGGAGATTCATGGAAAAAATCTTGACCTTTAAGCCATTTGAAGAATACATGAAGAAACCCTAGCCATAAATCTTCAAGAGAGTGTTTGAGAGAGTATTTGAGATGTTTCAATCCTTTAACAAGTGTTATAGAAGGCCACAAAGGGCTATATATCTTGAGGACATAAAGTTTTTAGGAGTAGGAAATCTCCAAACTAACCTTGTCTTAAAAATTAAAACAAGTCACGTCCAGGGGTATGACTTTCCCTTACCATTTGTATCCTAGGGTATGAATGGTATCCCAACTCGTACCCAAGACCATCCTAAGACCCTACCTACTGGTTTCTATACTACTCAAACCTTCCTAGTCATACCTTAAGGGTATAAGTGACACCCCCAATCATACCCATAACTCATATCATGGGCAGATTCCTCAAGACAATACCTTAGGCAACATACAACTAGGCCTTACACCCCTCGTATCCCTCTATTTTACTTGTACCAAGAGGAGTCATATCTTGGGCAGTAGCCAAGCTAAACACACTACCTAGGGTATGAGTGAACCCTCAAGGAAGACCTTAACTCATATCCAAAGGGTACGAATGGTATCCTTGAGTTGTACCAAGACTAATAAGTCTAAGACCTTGGAAATTTTGTAAGGGTCTAAATCCTAGGGTGTTTCATTAAAGACCGAAGATGATGCGTAACTCCACGGGAAACTCTTAGTGTGTCTCAATCTTTAGTCTTCATAAAGCTTTGTAATTTTTAATTTATAATAGTTATAAAAAGAGAAAGATTGAGTCAACTTAGTTATACTAGTTGAGGCTGTATCACAAGATTTAAATAACAAAATAAGATTCACAAATTTTTCATCATCTATAATCCAATTCACTTTGAAAGCTCTAAAGAAAGCCATTGTAACCCAAAGGGACTAGAGTAGGCACAACGTTGGTGATCCAAACTAAGATAAATATTTGTGTCTTTTGCTTACTTGTTTACTTGCGCTTTTAATTCTATTCTATTTTATTCGGTATAGTAACATGTTGCTGAGTTAACTGTTAGGACTGATCCGTCAACTCAGAAAAAATTTCAATCCACCTCCACTCTTGAATTTTGCAAAATGCATTGAAAACCTTGCCAAAAATACCCTATACTCCATAGCACCACAATACAACCACTAGAAGGGGTAAAATGGTTAAATCACACAGAAAAAATATTTCACACAAATCACCAAGAATCAGGTCACTATAGAAGTCAACATGCTTATTTCATTCAATTTTTTATTCTGAAATTTTCAACTAAAAGAGAATCACGTGAAATTATCAAAAGGGAAGAATTGATTTATGTGTTGATTATGTATTATTAATATTAATTAAAAGAAGTAAAGAACAAATAGAAAGAATGATTAGAATGAATAATCAAAATAAGAAGCAAAAAAAAAGAATTTAACACTGATAAATTGAAGCTGAAGTTTAAGACAAAGTGTGGCTCTGTATGACAAATTGGAGAATCATACTCAGGTTAAGTTCAGGTTAAGTTCAAAGAAGGTAATCCCCATACCAAATACTTAGCTACAATACTTTTCATTGAAACTAAATGCGATATTGATATGTTCGATAAATTTAGTTACCATTTATTTGCTTAATTTTTTAGTCTTTTTAGCTATTGTTGTATAGGCTTCACTTTTTAAAAATCTTAATTACCATTAATTTTCTTAGAACGTTTATTTTATCGATTCATGTTGAGTTCTAACATCGGTCACTTATGGATAAAAAGATCTCTTTGTATGATTTTGGGCAATTTATGGCTCGTGAAACTAGCTTTTTCTATTGATTTAGGTCTATGGTTCATTTTTTATAGTGGTGGAACACTAAATACGGGAGAAAAGACGGAGAATAATGGTTATGAGGAGGGGCTAGCAAAATATGGGAAAAAACACAGAGGATAATGGTCATGAGGAGGAGCTTCTCAACTATGAAGAAGATAACGAAAAATTTCCTAATTACGCTACAAAAGTGAACGACGAGTCGTAAAAAAAAAAGAGATCTTTTCACTAAAGTTAATTTTTTTGATGTATATTACTATATGTTGTACTATTTTTCTATTTTGTCGTCTATCGGGAATAACTTTTCTACTTCAATTATGGATAAAAAGATATGTGTACATCCTTCTCTCTACAAACTTCATTTGTATTGAGTTTGTTGTTATTATGCCTAAATTAAGGAGATTAACATTTGCATTTATTTTAATATACATATTTCTGCCATTTTACTATTTTTTTTCAAATAATTATAATTTATTTATCCTAATAGTTAAGATTTTAAAATATTTTTGAATTTTTTTTGGTTTATGAATCATATAAGTCCTAATAAATTTGTTGAAAAAGATCAAAATTATTGTAACAGTCTTATTTTGGCTCAAAAGTCCTCTTTAGGGAAATATTTTTGGCACTCTTTTATTTATAAATCATATATGTGTCCTAATAATTTTTTGGAAAAAACTAAAAACGTGCCATAGTGGTTTTATTTTTGGTTACATATAGGAGTCTCTTTAGGTCTATCATTTATGAATCTTTCTATTAGTCTATTTTACAAAATTTCTATAAAAGAAATTATAAATTTCAAAAATGTATCATATTTTGCACAATTTATTTAATATTTGACTTGAAAATCTTATCTCAAAAGTATTTTTTTCATCCTATCTTAAAAAATAAACTGTCGAAATGCAGGATTTACCAAGTTTTAATAGTGTGATGAGACAGAGGGACTAATGTGATGAGACAGGGCGTAAGTTTGATCCATCCTCCCACAAAATTCTCATAACTATTACGCCATAGAACATTTGAAAACATCAACTATTAGTAATTAAAGTTACATGTTTTGCTTATATTTTCCATAAATATATTATTGTATATGTCTTTGTCTTAGAAGGCCCACAACCCCATTTCCACCTCTTTTTAATTTTATTTTTCCATTTTTTGAATCAGCTTTTAAAAAGAACAAAATTTATTTTTAAATGATGGTAATAATATATGAGGTTTGGAGTTTAATACATCATAATTAAAGTTTCGGAAAAGGGTCAGAAATACTTTCAACTACTAAAAATGGTTCTAAAATACCCTTCATCTATCTTTGGGTTCTAAAATACCCTCCATCTATCTTTGGGGTCTAAAATACCCTTCCATCCACCTATATGGCTCACAAATACCCTTCTACTTAACAGATATCTGATTTGACTTTAATTTAACACATGCCAGCCCGTCATTGGTTAGAAATTTAATTAAGTAAAATCTTATTATTTTTAAAACCCAACTTAATTCCCACTTAAACTACCCACCCATCTACCCAACCCAATGACCCGACCCAAACATAACAACTAAAGGGAGACTATTCTAGATATTATCTTCTCAAAAATTCAATACAATTTTAGGGTTTGTGCAAATATCATAGAGAACAGGTTGAGTCTGTATTCCAGCGACGTTGACAGTAGCGGACCAGTGCCAAAATGTGAGCCAAGCCTCCGCGAACCTAAACCAATAAAATCCCCAAAAAATACTGCCTCAAACGCTGGAAATTTGCATTTGAACGCAGCACCACCATTTGTAATTTCCAACAGTGGCGGCGCCACCGTAGCTCACCGTCAAATAGGGAAAAATCAATACCAAACGGGACGCCTCCTTCAGGAGACCAAACCCTAGAAAGAAGATCCAAAAAATACGGTGTCAATCGACACCAATTTAAGATTAAAAATTTCACCGCCAGCGATGATTTTCGGTGGTGACGAAGCTCCAAATCCAACAATTTCAATGCTAATCGAATCCAAATGAGGTCAGGAACATAAATTTCATAAAATACCCTTTAATTTCCTCACAGAACGTGTCTAATTTTGAAATTAGGGATTTAAAACCCTAATTTCATGGCGGCGGCGCTCTGGCGACTGTAAATCAAAATTGGTCAGTAGACATGATTCAAAATGTCTCAAGAAATGTATTCCTTATGAATGTCAGGGCCGATTCATCACAGAACTCAACCAATTTAAATTCTGATGAATCAAAGTGTGTTAAAGTTGATGAAAATGCAGTGCATTCAGCTGGAGACCCTAAAGGTAACTCTTTTTTATCTCCTAAAAACATTCTTGGCGCTGAAAAATCTATTGTTGAACCTCAAAAATTGATGTACTTTAAATTGATATTTTTGGTCTTTGTTTAGGTTTGAACCTTGGTTCACTTCATTGATCACTAGACGATTATTTAAATTGATGTACGCAATGCTAGTTTTAGTTTCTCATTTGGTTTAGTTGTAGTTCTTTTAAATTTTAGTGATGAATTGGTGATATAGATAGCATTTAATAATAACTGATTCTTATATGCAGTGAGTACTCGTCATTTGAACATAATGACCGAGAAAAGAGAGATAGAAAATCATATTGCAGATAAGAAGGCCGGTGGAAAGAGGCAAAAGACTGTCGAGCAGGCTTTTACTAAAGATCATGATAGAAATGTCCGCCAAGGAAAGAAAAATTGGCATGAAAGGAACTTCAACGGATAGGTACGTACTCACTTTGCATTATCGCGCATGTTTTTTTCATGGTTTCATAACTTAATAAATCTATATCTGCAAGTAAATCCACATTTGTTATTATAGGATGTTATGGAATCAAGTCAAAAATGCTTTCTGACAGATGCGCAGTCTGATCCTACTGAGTTTATGTCATGGCTTTTTAAGACCTTGCATGCTGATCTTCGTGGCTCAAAAAATAGTAGCAACATAATTCAATAGTTGTTGTTTCTACTACTCATTCTAACATTACTAGCAGCAGAACGATAAGCGTCTTGCTACTTAACAGTCTAGAATCTGGTCCTAGTATTCAAGAAAGAAGGAATATTCATTCCATGAGAAGACAAAGTGCCCGAGCTTCTGGAATGCCAAGCATAAATCAAGATATTAGCTCGAGGAGAGAGTTACCAAGCCAGGATGGGGATGTTACATTGGCGCTAAGATTATAGAGAGAGGAGTTCACGGAGTCCTTCAGGATAAGAAGTTCTGCTGATGAGTAGTATAGGAGCTCTCTGGCTCTAGCTAGAGCAAATTTGAGGGCAATGGCATCAAGAGCCACTAACGTTCGCGTTAGAGGAAGTCGTGGATCCTAAAGTTATGTATTTTGTTTTCCTAATATAATCCTCTACTGATGCTTTCTTGGATACCTCTAAGATAGTTTATAACAGTATTCTGCAAGGACAAAAATACCAGAAGTATCTTATGTTAAATCCTGTGAGTTGTCATGGATGTGAAGACTTTGCTTCTAGATTACTAATGGATGACATTGTATCATAGGTCTTCTTCATTAAATAGTGAAAAGATCAGCTGCAATCTTCCTTGTTAGGAATTTTTTGTTTATTTACCTGATAGCAATTTGGAATATATGTTTTATTTTGGTATCCCCTCTTTTAAATTCGGATAATACGAAGGATTGTTGTTGTCATCTTCCTGAACAAATCAAAGGATCAGCATTGATTTGGCAACGAAGAAATTTCATTACATTGATGGTGGCTAAGGAATTATATATTCTATAACTATAATAGCAAAGACAAAGAAACAAATTAGATAATACTATTATAAGCCATACATATGACATTCATTTGATATTACAAAGCTCTTAAGCAGAGATGGTCCAAAACGTCAAATATATTGTAATCTAAAAGCTATCATAAGACATCTATTATTCCATTACATACATTCAAAAACTTAAAGAACTACTACTTTCATGTCCCTTGAACCAAAAAACATTTAATTAAAAAAAGCAACTGCTTCCCTATTTCTTGCCACCCCTCTTTGTCTTCAGTTTGCCTATTTTTTTCCTTTTCAACATTCAACTGATTTGAAGTCATAACTGTGTTGCCTTTGTAAGTCAACTTTTTTGGTGAATATGGTCGATTTGTAGGTATACTCACACCATTTTCATCTCCTTTGAAGCCAATTTTCCTAGTACCAGTGGGTCGATGGGGAACCATTTTCATCTCCCTTAAGCAATGAAGTGAACCAAGGTTCAACTCTGAACAAAGACCAAAAATATCAATTTAAAGTACATCAATTTTTGGGGTTCAACAACAGATTTTTCAGCTCCAAAAATATTTTTAGGAAATAAAGAAGGGTTACCTTTAGGGTCCCCAGCTGAATGCAATGCACTTTCATCAACTTTAACACACTTTGATTCATCGGAATTCAAATTGGTTGAGTTCTATGATGAATCGGCCCTGTCATTCATAAGGGATACATTTCTTGAGATATTTTGAACTATGTCTACTGACCAATTTTGATTTACAGCCGCCGTAGTGTTGCCGCCGTGAAATTGGGGTTATGAAACCCTAATTTCAAAAGTGGACACATTCTGTGAGGAAATCAAAGGGGATTTTGTAAAATTTGTATTCCTGACCTCATTTGAATTTGATTGGCGTTGAAATTGTTGGATTTGGAGCTCCGTCGCCGCCAGAAATCGCCGCCGGCAGTGAAATTTTTTATCTCAAATTGGCATCGATTGACGCTGTATTTTTTGGATCTTCTTGCTAGGGTCTGGTCGCCTAAAGCAAGCGCCCCGTTTGGTGTTGACTTTTCCCCGTTTGATGGTGAGCTGCGGCTACGCCGTCACTATCGGAAATCGCATATGGGTCTACTGCGTTCAAATGTAAAGTCTCGGCATTTGAGGTAGTATTTTTTGGGTATTTTTGTTGATTTAGGTTCGCGGAGGATTGACCCATGTTTTGGCACTAGTTCGCTATCGTCAAGGTTGCCGAAATACACACTCGACCTGTTCTCTATGATATTTGCACAAACCCTAAAATTGAATTGAATTTTTTAGAAGATAATATCTAGAATAGTTTTCCTTTAGTTGTTATGTTTGGGTCGGGTCATTGGGTTGGGCAGATGGGTGGGTAGTTTAAGTGGAAATTAAGTTGGATTTTAAAAATAATTAGATTTTACTTAATTAAATTTCTAACCAATGACGAGCTACCATGTGTTAAATTAAAGTCAAATTAGATATATGTTAAGCGGAAGGGTATTTGTGAGCCATATAGGTGGATGGAAGGCCATTTTAGACCCAAAAGATAGATGGAGGATATTTTAGAACCATTTTTAGTAGTTGAAGTGTATTTCTGACCCCTTTTTCATTAAAGTTTGAGTATCACATTCATGATAACTTTATTTAAATTAGAAAATAAAATTATAAAAAAATTTAAAATATGGATTACATTTCTTATATGATGACGATTAATTAATTAGTAAAAGTTTGTTTGCTAGAAGGAAAATTTTACTATTTGGTTATACAGTTGAACTAAGAAAAGGTAAATCTAAATGTATGAAGAAAGAAGAAAAAAATAAAGGATAAAATCCTTATTGCTATGATTTTATTTTATTTTATTTTAGTAAATAATTTATAGAGAAAAATAAAAATCTACCATGTTTAGATGCTTCTTTTTTAGAGGAAAATTTTTAAAATTTTATAAATTGAGGACCCTTTTTTTTTTACAACAATATATACTAGCATCTATTTGAATCATTTTATAATTTCTTTTTGTTATCATGAAGTTTTTTTTGTTTTTCACACGTCTTAATCTCAATAACATAACCAAATTAAGAGATGAACAAGAATATACTAAAAACGAACAGGGGATGAAGACCATTGTGTTTACAATACATGGAAAGAAGAATTAGTATTAAAGTCATGTTTTCTTGCTCTAGAGTAATGACTTCATCTTAAATTATTAAAAACTATAGTAGTAAAAGGTAACTCTTTTACTCCTTGACCCAAAGAAAAAAATTTAGCTCCTAAGTCTAAACTCTTAACATATATATGATTGATTTAAGATTAAATAACTTTTTAACTATATTTTTTAAAAATAGTTAATCGTAACGACATTGTATCGTGCATGTACCAACATGAGTTGTGGTGTAGTGGATGGGCTGCTCAACCCTTAACCAGAGATCGAGGGTTCGACCATGGGTATGGATAAAACTCTGTTGGGAGCATTGTCACCTTAATGGGCCCTACAACGTGCGATCCAAATTAGTTGGGGCTCCAATGCGGACACTGGACACCGGATGAGAAACCAAAAAAAAGTACTTGCATGTGAATAAGTCCTAAAGTTTTTGGGTCAAATTTTCTAATTTTTTGACATATTTAACATTCCAAAGCATTATTCTTTATTGACTTCGTAAAATTTAAACCTTTTGACCTTCTTCCTAATATTATATGAATAATTTTGAATAAACTCATTATTAATTAATTCTTAAATATTCTTGTGCGGGTAATTCTTGTGCAAATAAATGCATGTATGGATAAAAATTCATGTAGAACATGTGAGTCGATTATGAATGAATTTAAAGGAATAATTTTTTTCTTAATGTTATTCTAATTCATGTTTTTTCTATTTATATTATAGGGTTTTTATTGCATAGTTGATATATACTAATATATTCAAGTCAATATACTAATATATTCAAGTCAATACTTCTTTTGCTAGAACCATACTTATATAAAACAAAAAAATATTGTAAGTTTCGACTTCAATTTTCACAAATCTTTATCATATTTTAATAGATAATAGAATCTTCTACTATTAGACGTTGTCATAAAACTAAAAAAATGAGCTTCAAAGTTCACAAATATAGAAAAAAAAGTTATTTAGTTTTTGAAGTTAACTAATAATAATTACAATTTATAAAATAATTTTGTTCTTTTATATATATATTTTTATTGATTTGTACGAACTACACATGCAAACTACAAACACTAATTATGAATGTGCATTTATAGAAATAAATGTGAAGTTAAATCTATGTACGTATTATCAACCAAGTATTTTGGTTCAAAATGAAGGTAATTGTATAATATGTATTACCAAGACTTAACGCTAAGATTTATAAAGTGATGGTTAGACCAGTTATGTTGTAATGGTCCAGAGCACGCACATTCAAAAAATCAAAGTATAGCTGAGATGAGAATACTACGATGTATGTGTGGATATACTAGGAGAGATAGAGTTAGGAAGGAGAATATTCTAGAGAACGTGAGAGTGCCTTCTACAATGGTCAAGTTGAGAGGTGAAATCGAGATAGTCTGACATGTGAATAGAAGATGTTTATATGACCATTCTACCTACTAAACATTGTATAACTTATATATAGTTTAAGTTATGTATGTGTAATCATCAAAAATGCCTTTAGTTTTGATAAAAAAAAATATAGAATCTTAAAAATAAAATAAATATCTATTGAGAATAAGAAAAAATTAAAGGAGAGGAGTCTTTTAAGTCTTCATTTAAATTTTGATGACGTTGACCTAAGAAATGGGTCAAAATCCCTTTTAAAAATGTAATTACGATAAAAGAGGCCAAATTAATATTTTCAAAACTTCTAGTCTTCTCTAAAATACATATCAACCCACATTCTAATTATTATTATGTAATAAAATTAAAGGCCAATCATTTACACATCAAATTTAAAAAAAAAAACTTGTAACTCCAAACGTTTCCTCTTCCTTCTCTCTTCTCTCAATAACTCTCCTCTTTTCAAAAAAAATTTCTCAAACCTTCACAATAGATCAAATTCGCTGTCATTTTCCATCACATCAGTTGTTTAAGAGAATCCGTATTCGACTTTCTTCTTTCTTGTAGCCGTTTTTCTCTTTCTTTGTAGGTAAAAGTTCTATAATTGTTGTTTTTTGGGAAAAACTAGGGCTTTTAGTTAATGAAGAAAAAGCAGAACTTTAGTTGTATTATCTTCAAATATGAGTTAACAATTTCGAGTTTTGATGCTAAAAAGTAAGAAGAACCCAAGAAAATCCTAATTTGTGGTAGTTGTTCTCTTAATATGATTATTGACGTAAATAGGATATCTTTTACAAGTGATGTATGGTTTATTCTTCTTGTTGTTGTTTTATTCTCAAACATTGCTATAAAAACTACACAAATCTTTTTCAAAGATTAATATTTGTGTCATGTTGTTTGTGTTGTTGTATTGAATCACTTCAGTTGGTATTTGTTGGTGTTATTGGTGAATGTTGGTGTTTTGGTGTTATTTATTTATTTATTTTATTTTGTTGGTGTTATTATATTCTAGTATATTTTTTTTGTTGATGCCATTGTTGGTGATGTTGATGTTTGTGCATTGCCTAACAAATGTGTAATTTATTGGTTTGGCTAACTATCTTGATTTATTCCAATAGATAATCAATCTGTTGCAACAAATTGGTCAAATAGATTGGTCATCTCTATTAGAAAAAATCAAAATAATACCAAGGCCTATTTTAATTTTTTCCCAACAGATGACTAATCTGTTGCAGCAGATATGTTATCTATTGGAAGAAATCAAAATAGGTCCTGCTACTCAATTTATTTCTTTCGATAGATGACCCATCCGTTGAATAGATTAGACATTTGTTAGAAAAAATCAAAACAGATCTTCCAATAGACGACCTACCTATTGTAAAAGATGGTTCATCTATTGTTGAATCACTTTACTTGATATTTGTTCTTGGTAGTGGTGAATGTTGGTGTTATTGGTGGGTGTTGTTGGCTTTTTTGTTTGTTTTGTTGTAGTGTTTGTGTTGTAGGTATGTTTTGTGTTGTTGGTGGTGCTAGAATTATAGGTGTTTTTGTGTGTGGTTGTGGTGTATTGGCAAAAACATTAGTGTTGTTCAAGTGTGTGTGTGGTGATATAACAACTTGGTGTTGTTGTTGGTGTTCTTATTCTTGTTGATATATAATGTTGCCCAATAGATGTGTAATATGTTGGAAACAATTATATATCTTTTGGTTAATTGGCTTGAATTATTCCAACAGATGACCCATCTATTGCAATAGATGTGTTATCTGTTGGAATAAATCAAAATCGGACTTGCTACTAGTTTGATTTCTTCCAGTAGATAGGTCATCTGTTGGAAGAAATCAAAATAGGTCATCCAACAAATGACCCACCTGTTGTAACAAATTGGTAATATGTTGGAAGAAACCAAACCAGTAGCAAGACTCTTTTGATTTCTTCCAACAGATGACTCATCTATTGCAATATGTTGGTCATCGATTGCAATAGATGAGTCATTTATTGAAACTATTTTTGTAATGTGTTGTATTTATTAAATTTTATATTACCTTTTAATTAATGATGCACATATCAATTGTAATATTTTTTTCTCTTATTTGTAGATAAAAGATATCTCCCAAAAGAAAAGAAAGTGGATCAATTTCTGGCAAAACAACCAAAAAGGCTAAATTACAAACACCATTAGAAGAGCTTGTTGAGTAAGCTCTTTCAAAAATGAATGAAGTATTGCTATCTGTCGAGAATAATTATGTCGAAAAAGATAAAAATATTGCACAATCTACTAAAGGAGATGATGTAGAAAACGGAGTTGAGAGACATGAATAAGAGGTTGTAGATGGGAAAGATGAAAATAAAAATGAGGAAGAAGATAGAGAAAGTGAGGATGAGATGATGAAGAAAGTCATAAAGAAGATGAGGATAAAGAGGAAAAAGAAATTGAGGAAGGAGACGATGAGAAAAAAGATAGATCTGAAAAAAGAAATTAAAAAGAGGATGAAAGTGTTGATGATGAACTTGTTACGTCATCAATTAAACGTGAACTTAGATCCAAAACCCAACATGATCTCATCAAAACTTTCAGTATTAACAAGTTCCAAGTTGAGATGCCTATAGATAACCCAAGTTGAGATGCCTATAGATAACCCTCAAGCGTAGGATCAAGTATAAGGGTAATGATGAAGAATTGAAGAATGAGGACAAGAAGGTGGATGAAATCTGGACAAACTACTATGGTATGCCGGTTTGTTTTGGCATGAAAGAGTTTTTCATAGTGACTAACTTGAGATTCCATTATCCATTTGAACCTCTTCCCATAGTAACACCCTTGAAAAAGTCAAAGGTGAGCATGACACCAAAATCAGCATCAAGGAAAGGCAAGACATTTACCAAGCCACCACCCACTGAAACAAATAAAGGCAAAAAAATAAATGAGTTGTTGACCACTTATGGACCTAGATACAAAGCCAGGCAGCTGATTGTTGATTTCTGGAATAAAAAGTTTATGAAAAAGCACAGGGAGTCATTGTATTTAGTTTGGTTTGTGAATTCCATATTATGAGCTAGAGACATCAACAAAGTCTAAAACTGGAATTGTTGGTGCTTGCTCAGAATTTGAAGGCATTCAAAAATTATCTATAGAGATATGAAAGCTATTTCTTGACTGTCATTTTTTTATTTACAAAGTTATCTCCAAAGACGATTATCTTATATGGCTTTCCTTGGGCCTTTATTGTAAATTTAATCACTATTTCTTTAGTCTTCTATTCATTTATGCTATTGAAAAATTACTCTGACATTTTTTATATCATGTTTACATTTTTAGGGTTGGGAATTTGAAGCCATTCCTCACCTTCGACAATAGGTCAAGGACTACTCAAATGAGGTTTCTCATCCAAGGATCCTTTGGTGGTTGTCTGTCAAGAATAACTCTAAGATAAATCCCCTTGAGTTCTTTTGCCCTTCTAATGATGTCGTAAGTCTTTTTTTAAATATAATAATTTTATCCAAGTTAACACGTTGCTATAGATAGGTCATTTGTTGCAATACATAGTTTATTTGTTGCAACTTCTCTCTGCAGATTTCTCATCTACTGCAACTTATGCAATAGATGGTCAATCTGTTGCATAGGTTCTCTGAACCTGTTACCATATTACCCACTCTACTACAAACTAATGCAACAGATGAGTAATATATTGCAACGGATGACTAATTAGTTGCAAATGTCTTGCAAATTATTATTTGATTTTAATATATCTACTTTTATATATAGGTTGTTCTTCCCTAGCTTGTACCTATTTAACAAGTGTTTGAGATGCCTTCCTTTCTGCCTTCCTTTCTTACTCTAGATATTGTTCAAACAAAACCAGACTCAAAGGTGGACAAAATAATGAAAGAATTGGCTGGAGAAAGAGCCATCAAAAGATAAGTAGCTAGGAAAGCTCAGTTTGTTCTTTTTGAGCCTCATATTGAGGTTCTTGGTGATGCTACAATAGATTTGGGTATTGGTAGTGGTGGTGGTTATGGAAATGGAGTTGGTGATACTGGTGTCAGGCCTGGTGATGAGCATGTTGATGATACTCATTAAAATATGTTTGAAAATAGATTTGAATATCATGATGTCAAGACTGGAAATAGGGTCGGGCCGTGAGGGGTAGCTCAAGTCCCACGTGGACTAAAGATCACCCCATTCCCCTAACCTAGCTAGCACAACAACATCAAGTATCGGATGTATTTCGGACATATAAAAGGATAATGTAAAATAAAACTAATAAGGATTCATCATATTTCTATACCATCCACCGGTAACCAAACAACTGTCTATCACCGAAACAATCAACCAAACCACCTAAGTCCACAATAATCCAACAATGCCTTTAAAAAACTAAAATTAATAAAATGTCGGGACATGCCCCAACAGTAGCCAAAACAAAGTCTAAACAAGGTCTAAGACATAGAAAATAAGGACCATGAAATGAAGCCTTCTGAAATATGGAAGATCACCACTTTAAGGTCAACTCATGAACTAACTCGAGCACCTGATCACTGCGTAGGAAAGTATAAAAAGTTCCAATACAGGCATCGCATGGGGATACATCATTTGGAGATAGTTAGTGGTTGGACCGCTAGCATGTAACCCAGGGATAGAGGAATAAAATAATGCCATGATCATTGTTCAAAACTAATAAAATATCATATAAAATACTTATGCATATATATAAATATAATATCACATGCCGGGGTAGGGAACAAGACTTAGCATGAACTTCAAAAATCTTAACTTGGGCTGTGTAGCATAACCATCATATAACAAGGAACCCAAGGGATATATTAGCCCAACTCTCCTTTAGTTGGAAGGGCCCCAGTTCCTGTAGCTGCACGAACTAGAGAATATCCATATCCATATATTCCTTTGTAAGGGACTCGAACCTCATGGTATAGTCAAGGCGAGTTAAGAACCAATGTGTACAATATGGGTGACTCGAACCTCCCATTCCTATATTTATTTAGGGGAATTGAATCTCCCGATCATATGAACACCCACACCGGCTAGGGCGGTTTCTAGTATTATTCCTTCGTACTCCACTTTCATAGCTAGGCTACGCATCCCACTTTAAAGCCCAATTAAAACATTAATTACACATACACAACCATCAATCCAATTACTTATCAAAGGCATTCCGTTGGTATCATCATACCAACCCTACTTGCAAGCGTACAATATGCCATAACCATTATTAATTGTTGTGTCCAAGAGCAAACGCAAGTGTAGATGGTATCACCAAGTAGTAAAGTGGCCCTTTAGAAGTCAAGCATCGATACCACAGGGACTTGTGTTGACAACTATCTTATTCTAGTTTACTATTAAGATAAAAGCAGTGGAATTTGAAAACTAAACTAAAGTAAACAATGTGGAAAATAAATGGCTTAGACAATCAATGAGAATAAAACTTGGGGTTAAAGCACTAAGAAAAATCATACTACGCTATTGAAATTCATTAGTTAAGTTACTTATCTGGGTTGTTGATTCACGGGGTTGATTTTATGATCATGGTCTCCCTACCTCCAACCACCTATCAAACTTAGACCCACAGCTATATCGTTGAGCGGGAAAGTGAAAACTAAGCTAAACGCATTTATATTTCATCCCATAGTGAACCAAGTAAAGCTTCTAGGTATATACGTATCCTAGACGCTAATTCAAATCCCTTATTTTATAAATGAATGTGAACCTTACTCTATTTACCCACACGTTATATGCTCATGTTCCCTCTCTCGGGCCCACAAAACGATAAGAGAAGTATTCTAAGGCTCTCTACACCCTAAAATAGTTAAAAAAAAAAGGATAAATAAATAACAAAATATGATAATATATCCAAACAAACTCAATTCAAAGCAATAGCAATCATGTTCTTAGCCTTAACCCCAAAAAGAGGGCTTTAGCCGCTAATGGACATAACCGTAAACACGGTGAATGAATACATGAAATAATCCATAAATAAACTAAAGTAGAAGAATAAAAACCCTATTTTAAATGTTTTATATCCCCTCTCCAAGTATCAAAGACGTCCAAGGTGTATAAAAACAAGTACAAGAGTCTTATTTATAGGACAAGGATTTTTGCCGTCGGTGGAACAAGGGTCACGTCACGGGGGTCATTTCACAGGGATAGGGGTTGAGCAGTGGGCTCATAGGTTGCACTATTTTTGGCCCCTTAGGAAGCTTTATATTCATTTAATTCGCTCCGCCACCCCTGCTAAGGTCCTACACGTGCTGGTGATGTCCAAAGTGTCCATTTTATGTCAAGTTGTGTCTTGTACTTCTGTTGATCCATTACCAGCATTGTGGTATTGTTTCCACTTGATTTCCAGATTGTATATCATTTATATATACTCATAATCAACTCAGCAAGCATCTATATCATCAAACACCACATATTAGCGCTCAAAACTACACAATATCAAGAACGGTGAACTAGAAGCTCGAGCTAAGACGAGGCTTGCCCGTGTTGATCTTTAACTTATTGTTTTGACTCTTGACTTGATTCAATTGACACTTGAACATTATAAACAAGTTGTTGCACACAAAGTTACACAATAATACCATTAGGAACTCATTAAAAATAATATAATAAATCGAGATCAACTAGACAAACACCTAGCTCAAGCTAGTAACACTAGTTTTCTCGTTTGAACTTGAAGTGACTCAATTGAGTGCAAACTTGTTTGAAAGGCACCTTAAACATTGTTTTCACATACTTAAAACACTTAGATGATTAATTATATCATTGCTAACATCTTAATCACATGAGAAGTCCTCCAAAAAAGGCTAAATAATCTAGGATAGCCACACTAAGGCGCATAAATCCACCTCAGATCTCCACCCAACACTTACAGCCTTGTTCGTCCTCGAGCGACTCTTTACCCTAAGCATCATATGCTGAAATGGCCCTACACTTCTACTACATGCAAGACACTAAATATAGTACTACAATGACTATACAGAATGAAAGTTTCTACACTAGGCATGTTTCATACACAATTGACAGTTCAAGAATACTACTTCAAAATAACCTAGTCTCAAGAATTGACCCACCTAGTTAGCAGACTCATGCACATTGTTCAATCAAAGACATCATATAATTCACCCAACATTCATCAAATATGTGCCCTCAAAATAAGAGAGTTACCCATAATCACTCACAATCATGCAATCCATAACTGAATGGATGCAAGAATCAAATTACGCTTACTCTCACAAAGAATTTACAAGTTACAAATGATGAACCATAGGCTTGCCTTAGTGTAGTACTCAACTAATATCAGAATGCTAAGCTTAGGATCAAATAGGTCTTTAATGGTTGTAATGTAAGTTAAGGGACGGATAGGAAATATTCTGGCTAGTAATATCGACTATCTTCCCTAAGCACTTTAATACATCACCATATACAATTAAAACCAATCTCTAACAACCAGCTTTCACCTGTACTACCTTCATACATCTTTTTTTTTACCCCATATCATTAAGCTCATTCACATTCAATATGGTGGGAATATTCTTTATTCACAACTTATTCAATTTCAACAAATTTGTTTTCTTTACATTACTCAACTCCCAACCACAAAACATAACATGTTTACACACTAATAACTATCACTTCGGAGCTTCAATTTCACCTTTCTCCTACGTGAATTTCCAACTCCTCACTCAATTAATTTTATCCTAAAGTGCTTAGGATCTTTTAGATCTAATTAAGGTCAATCAAAGAAGGGGATTAGGCTACACATGAGGCTGCCAAACAATAAGCTAAAGGCTCAATGGGGTTAACTAGGATAATGCACAAGGGTGGCTAAAAAGAAGGTATAAACCTGGCTATCAAAGAAATACCTATATTATCTCCTAAACTCACACTCTTTATTTTTCTTTACACACACACACCAGGCAAGTTCTAGACATCAAATGCAATAAGAAATATACTACAACCTCACATCACACATAGCACATGCTTATGTCAAGTAGGATCATCATAGTCTCTCAACCAAATAATAACATGAACTCCAATTACAACAACAAGTACAAAAGTCATAAACATGATCCTGGGAGTCTCAACAGTAGTAATTCACACAGTCAATATATTTTACCATCGAAACACACCTACAAGAATATCTCACTAATTCCTAACACAAAATTTTTTAAATTTACTCTAAAAATGGGAATTTCACCTCCCCACACTTAAAAATCTACTCTGTCCCCAAAGTATATTTTTAAAGGTAGAGATAGAAATACTCCCTGAGGCCTCTAGGCCTAGCTAGTAGCATATTTATACATCAAGACGGTCTGGGGACCCCACACTTAGTCTTTGCCATGTCCTTAGATTAGGTTTTCTAGTACTCAGACTTTCCATCAACCAGTGACTAAACAAAAACAAAAACTAGTGAAGTAAAAATTAGAAATACTAAAAATAAAACATACCTTAACTTGGTTTGCCTCCTAATCAGCGCCTGATTTAGTGTCGTGGCACGACCCACATTAATTTTTTCCTTTAACTGGAGGATTTAACTTTTACCCCCAATATTGCATCTATTTTTCTTCTTCGCTCATAAGGTGGTTGTAATGACCCGATTTTCTGGAATCAGAACATCACACGGTGCTCATGATCCCGAAGGACCACAAGATAACCTCTACTGATATCTGTACTTGCACACTGCATAATATAAATAATAAATGCAGAAACTAGTCATAAGGCTTAAAACATCTAAAAAATACTCAAAATCTAAATCTAAATACTGATACATCTTTCCGAAAAGCCTCTAAACTGTTAGAGCTGTGAAGTTGATGGGACATGTCCCCAACTAACTCCTTCTTAAGAAAATAAACAAAATCTGATACAATAATGATAAAAGGATCATCCTCGAATGAAGAGGACTTACTGCTACGTCTACTGCTACTGACTAGGACTAAACTACAATGGGTACTCTAGATCTCGTGCCTCTGAACCTATGGTGTAAAATAAAACACCATAGCGCAAATACGTCAGTACGGGACTGTACCAAATATACAGATGAGGTAAGGCTAAATGCAACGGCTCATGCATGAACAATTACTTAACTGAATAATCATGAGAGTACTGAATGAGAACACATATATGAATGCACAAACCATAATCACAATCATTACGACTCTGAATACTGAAAATCGGGTACTGCATTATTGATATCTGAACTGACTACTAATACTAAGATACTGAACAACTGAATCATCTGATACTGATAACTGAGTACTGAGGTGAGATCAGTCTTATCTAGCAAGTGATCTCGAAATCTGAGGATACTGAAGCTGATTAACTGAATATACTCACATCAATGACTAAATTCATAGCTTTCTACTCTCAACTGACTGCATCAGAGATCAAACCTCTCTAACGGATGATTTTGGAATCTACTATCAATGATAAGAAAAGATCATGTTCGAATCTGACAACAAAAATACTCAACTAAATCTGAGACTGAGATCAAGACTATCTGGCGGGTGATCTCTAGATCTTATAAAAATCTGAGACTGAGATCAAGCCTATCTGACGGGTGATCTATAGATCTGATAACAAGAATACTCAACTGAATCTGAGACTGAGATTAAGCCTATCTGATGGGTGATATCTAGAGCTGATACTGAATAACTTTAGATAGGACCAAGTCTATCTGACAGGTGGTCCATAAATCAATGGAACTATCTGAGTTCCTCACTGAGATAGATGACTGTATCTGACAGTCCTGATTTTTAAAGATTGATACTGAAACTGCAACTGTGGGAGTGCTCACTTAATTGACATGTCCCGAATCTCGAATAGTAGGGTCCAACTGTAACCCCAGCTGGAAAGGTGTCAATATCGTGCCATGAGTAAAGACATCTCTGGTCAAGATTATCTGATAGGTGACCCTCGCAGAAAGTCAAGCCTAAGGCAATATAATTGTCAAGCCTATTTGATGGGTGACCAGCCTTTTCTGACGGGTGACTCCTATGTCCTATGTTGGCTATGCAGTTTTGGAGTTTAGGGATTTCTCCTAACGACTCTACCTCTCTGACGGGGAGCCGCCATCCCTGCAGTCGCTTGGTGCTAGCTCCTACTCCCAACTGAAAGACTCTGAACTGATTCTCAATTGAACATACACTAAGTTGAATCTGATACTGATTATGTTTTTTGAATGATGTGCCTGAGTTAAGCTAAATTCACTTAGTTCCATTTTCGCGCCCCATTTCGGACTGGCCGAAACAGTCCGCAACATACGGTGGTCGTAGCGACGCTTACTGGTTTTGAAAAAAAATTATTTGTTTTGTTTTTGAGTTGCCACCTAACTTTTGAGAAAAATCAGGAAAACCATTTTTTGTAGTAGAAACTCTATTTTAGTCTGCGAAAACCAGTGAGATTCTAAGTAAGAGTTTTGGTTACTTATGGAGAAGGTTAATGCACCGCTCATAGCCTATCTGAAAATAGTCCTTAAACTTAGCTTTAGAAATATTTAGAGAATATTTTGCCTTAGTTATTTGTTAAAATTGATAAGAAAACCGTCATCATTTTTTTAAAAATAATAATAATAATTTTTTTTAAAAAAAAAGTAGTCAAGGCACATAAAGATGTAACACTATCACATACAAGGAAATAATATAGTTATAAATAAATGAATATTTTGAAAAATTATGAGAGAGAGTAGTAACTTCTGTTGTTATAATGTGTAAAGTAGCGAGTATAAGATCATATGACTTTGCAAAGTTAAATACGTGAATAAAATTCATTACAAGGTAAATAAAGTATATTTTTGAAGTGTGAAAAAATTTATTTAAAATAAATATAAATGCATGAGGATTTAGAAATGTATGAAAAGGTATGAAATTCTTTTTGCTTGTGCAACTCGAATAGATTTAAATTGAAATAAGGTAAACATAAATGAGATAGTAGCCTACATAGGTATAATAAAGTGAAAATAATCTAACAATAATAACAATGATAATAATAATGTAAGTGGTAGTATTATAGCAATAGCAATGATAATGATAGTAGTAAAATATACCTTGTATGTGGTAGTTTATAACATATATATATCTTGTGTTCAGAAAGCCTTTAAAATCTGAATATTTGAAATAGAGTTGAGAAGCAGATATGACCTGTAGTAGGTGCTTAAATTAGACAGAGTTGAATGAAAAAATCGATGTTGGTGGATTAATTACTTACAAACATGGCGGATGGAATAAATGAAACCTGTTTAATACTTATGTTGATTCATTTGGAAAACAATACTCTGGATAACGTGACAAAACCGTTAATTAATATTTTGCAAATCGAACATAATAACTAGTTGTTTTGTTCAATCAGAGATGTATTCCATTTTGTAATTATAAATAGCAGAGTTTGCCATTTATTATAAAGGTAGATTCGTAGGTGCAAAACTGTAAAAATAAGTGGTTGAACTATATACCGTTATTATATTTATGAATGACGAATAAATAAAAAATGACCGAATAAAATCAATTCTAGGTAGTTTAAAGTTCGAACAAAACTAAACAAAGTAAAGTGTTATCGGTTTCAATCAAAGCCATATAAAATAAATTATCAAAACGACACAAAGTTAATGAAACAAATGCGAATAAGAAAGTCATGAGAAAGGTAAAGGATGGAATACTATCAATTCCTATGGAAGCAAATCGGCTCCTAGCGATTTAGACCCCGAGCTCTTTGTGTGTTCCTATTAGCCGTTGACCCAATCTTTGGTTTAAGATGAGTTTTCATCGAAATTACAAGTCCCGAGTTTACATGTAACAAATAAGATGATAAGGATTAGGAATCTGAACGTCAAATAAATAAGCCGAGAAAGATGAAATAAGCAAACATTCAAACTTTCAAGATGTCTAAGATGCGACCAAACAAATGCATTTAGTAGATATTTAATTTAGCACTTTGACAATACACGAGAAAATTGATACTAATGAACCTTCACATTCACAGAGGTGGACACCTTGCTTGAAAAGAAAACACAGTAAATAAACCAAGACCGACAGAGAAAAAGTAGGAGCTCTAATTGTCGCCAAAGCATCTAAATTAACCATTCCCTTCATACGTTACTATTCGGGTAGCAATACAAAAAAAACGAAATACATGTAAGCTCAACACAGGGGAGATAAAATTCCGTTCTTTCGACAGTTTCAACACTAGGATTTGTAGGGCGACCAATATCTCAAATATATAGTGTCATTTTATTGCATACCGTAAACGAAATACAGTGCTAGTCTTTATACGATCGGATCTTGAACGAAACAGGGGGAAGGGATCCATTTTAGTTACTAACAATTATATTGACATTTTACTTACTATCATTAGAAGTATTACAAACCTTGAGATCCAAATTAAATCAGCCCCATGTCACAAAAACTACAACAAGAACAACAAAATGAAAGTCCCGTAGACACTACATATTTGAATATCAAATTAAACTCTATATAACAAGGTAACCAAAAATGAAGCCAAAGTCCTATGGCCAAACTTCCACAGAAAAGGAACAATAGCAACATCAAGATGGGTGAAAATTACTATTTAGTTATACTTGAAACCATATCAGGCTCACATCAAGACTAAGAACAAAAAAAAAAAAAACCAAGAATACCGCCACAGTCCACCAAAATCGAGACTTAGCTATTCATGAACTTGAATGGCAAAACAACCAGTAGTCCTAAAATACACATATGCACATATAAATAGACTGGTATATCCACATTCGGAACAACTTTACAAAGTCGGATTCTAATTTTATCCACAAGTTAATAGAGAGAAACAACAATGTAAACTTAACACAACCAAAATATTTTTATCATATGTTCGCATTAAGAACACCATACAACCACACATTTTACTCGATTCACCGAGAATGAAATATACAACATATCTTGAACACAAGACAACGATATGAAAGAAAAAGATCAAGATGAAGCCAAATTCGTGAATTCAGCCCGCAGACAACGAACAACACAACACAACCAAAACATTTTTTTTAAAAAAAAATCAAAGTAAACTTTCATCCACAAAGTTAAAGGAAAACAACAAGGACGGGAACAGATTCTCACCTTTTGTGGGACAGCAAGCCTGGGGTTTGGTGTCAAGATTCCGGCGAAGAACTCGAACTCCGATACTCGAAAAACCAACGAAATAGAATAGAGATTTTGTGACTTTTTTTGCGGATTTTAGTGTTCACCCTATTTTTTTGAACTCTTTTTTTTTTCTTTCTCTCCTTTTTTTTTCTTTCCCTCCAAAACTCTCCCCTAAAACATATAAAAATTTGGGTATTTATAGGAAAATCCGGATTTGAATCCAATATATCATGGAAACCAACGATTTGGATAAGAATGAGAAATTCAAATTCAAAAACTGAAAGGGACAAATCCCTTCTCAAATTTGTATGATTCTCAGGCTTTGCAGACTTGAAAATGATCTTTGTTGCACTGATTTGGGTCTATTTCATTGATAGTATTTGAATCACAAGTTGCGAGGATGAAAATAAGGGAATCTCGGCAGAAATGGCAACACACGGCTGCTATAAAATTTTAGGGTTTCTTGTTTGGGATAATGGATGAGAGAGGTGAAGAAGATGGGTCCTTTGGTTACGGTGTATTTTGGGAAAGTTGAAAGAGAAAGGTCCATGGGATTCTGAAAAGGAGAACATTTTCTCTATTTTTCCCTTTACTTGGGGGAAGAGAAATTGGTCCTTGTATGGGTTAAGTTGATTGAAGTATGATCGGACGGTTCAAATTTAAATTAAAAATAATATAATAAATTATATCTATATATAAAAAATTGAAAATTAAGGGACTCTTGGATTAGAAATAAATTGACGGACTAGATTAAATTGTATCTGTTGAGGTGGAATGGAAAAGTGAACATAGTAATTGTATTTCAGGCTAATTTTTGGGCCGTTGGTTGAAATAAAATAAGAGTTGGATTCAGGTGAAATAAAATTGGATTGTTACTAGCCCGGATACTCTTTTTCTACTGAAATTAATTTTAGTGATGCTTCCTGAGATCCTAAAAACTATGTATATACATATATATATACATATATGTGTAAAAACAAGAACATAATAAAATATATGTACATATTTTAAAATATATTTTATGTAATAAAATATACATATATATAGTCATAATATCGCCTTAAAAAAATAAAATTAGTAAGAAATTGAATGCGATTACCAAAAAATATTTTTTTTTATCTTAATGCTAAATTATTTAATTAGATTTAATTAAAACATTTTATAATATGATAGAAAAATAGACCTTCTTTTATTATCTAAAAATTTATGGAAATAGAGGTAAAAATACAAATATTATTTCTTATTTAGTTTTCAAAAATTATTTAGGACCAAGAAGCATCGGAAAAGTCATTAAAGGAAAGAGGGTGAACCAAAATTGGGTGTCAACACCATATCTGATGGACTACTACTGAATCTCGTTATCCGACTGAATGATACAGAGCTTTGAATAGAGTACTCGATTACTACAGAGATCAGAAATGAACACTTGAATACTACTAGATCTTAGCTGAGTACAGAACTGATGCTAGATTACTAGCGATATTAAGGTTATGGTGATTACAAAAAATACTGAGATTTCTTAAGTTTTGTATCTGTCTAAGAATACAGAGTTCTATAACTCACTAAGTTCTAAGAATCATGGCTCGACTGGGATTATTGTGAAAACTGACACGGGCTCTAGACAGCAGCTAAATTACCGGGTATAAATACCTCCAAGACTCGATAACATAAAAGTAAACCTAACCGTTCTTGAATAATCAACACCATGGAAATTCATTCACCATCACAATCACTAAAGCATCTCTTCAAGCATTTAGGAATCATAAACATGCTATTGGATGATACTCAATTCAACAAGGTCTTGCATCAAATACGTAGCATGTATTAAAGTCTTACCATGTATCGAAGAGCATAAAATTAGGGGATTTCATGCTATCCTGTCACAATTCATCCACTAAGGCTTTTCAATAAACACTTGGCATGCATGGGCTTGTACACAATTGGAGATTTCTAGTCAATATGCTATAATGGCTCTATTTCCTTCACATAAGCATTTTAGCAAACATAGGGGGAGCATGCTTCGCTTATTCAACAATTTCTTCACTTAATTGACACAAACACATCACTTAACAAGCAACTTGAAGAGGGTTTATCATAAATATCACATACTAGGGTCAAAGTTTGAAAACCTTGCAAACAAACATTAATCAAAACCCAATAATAGCATTAACATCAATCTTAACACACACGAATCATGAAAACCCATAAACATAAGATCTTTGAATTTTGAAAAGGGTTCTTGAGATTTGTGGATGAAAGAGACCCAAGAATCAACATCTACATACCTTCGGGAAACTCTTTATTGAAGGCTCTAGGAGAGATTCTTGATTTTTTAATTTCTTTTGATTTTTCTTAAAGAAGAAAGAATGGTTTTAATTTGTAGGAAACCCTTTTGATCTTGAAGATGAGAAATGAAGTTGTGATCCTTGATCGGATATAAATAAGGGCTGAAAAGAGTGGGAAAATACCCAAAAATCCCTTTAAAAATGTGTTAAAAATGCTGAACGGGGGCTGCAACGGTCGAAGGATCGGTCCGTCGCAAGACTGACGGTTCGTCGGATCGTCTGTTGCACGTCGGTCAGGAAAATGACACACTGCCTTGGTTGCAACGGTCGAAGCAATGGTCCATTATAAGACTGGCGATCCATTGGATTATCCATCATACGTTGACTAGGATGAGGCCACACTACCTCAGCGCGACGGTCCCAACGCTAGTCCGTCGCAGCTTCGATGGTCCATCGTCCTGGCCGTTGCACTTGGGATAGGAAAGAGAGTCACTACCTTGGTTGCGATGGTCTGGGCGACGATCCATCGCAAGCTCGACGGTCCGCCAACCAGGTCGTCGCACCTGGGCTGTTCCGACTGCTTTTAGTAAAACGACCATAACTTCCTCGTCCGATGCCGGATTTTGACAAAATTGGATATTGATGAAAAGATTACTCAATACTCTACCTGAAAAAAAAGTTGATATTAGAGAAATTTTACATGATTCAATATATTTCTCATTTGGAACAACACTTCTCAACTTTTTCAGACCGAATTTACGCTCCACTAAACACGCTCTAAGGGTCAAACTATGAGAGAATTTTGTGGGGTCTTACAATATCTCCCCTTGGAAACATTTGTCCTCAAATTTTGCTCGATAGTCTAAGAATACTGATCAACAGAATTACTCAATGAACAGGAGCATCTGAACACATGACTGTGCAACTGGAACCACTGATACTCTAAGTTCTCATACTGGACATGCATATTATATGCATGGAATACTCGACTGAAGCTACTCATAAGCTAAATTCTCATAATAGACATGCATATCTGATGCATGGATTCATAACTGGGCTGATATCATAAATGCATGGCTGAACACACTAAAAAGTTGAACTCTTTCTACTGAACGTGCATATCTAATGTATGAATGTCTAACTGAACTGACTCTTAAAAACATGACTGTCAATGCAATGATCATTGATGTTAACTTTATAGGGAGAGTCTAAACGTGCAACTGAATGAGTCTAAGGACATGAAAGCATCGCAATACCATGGGGTATCTCCCCCTATGTCCCTCTAAACACACTTCGCTGAAATACTAAGGGGGTACACGGGGTACCTACGAACTGGGTCACGATTGACCGACTTAGATCTGAACTCATGCATGACTCATGCTGAAATATAATCTCAAAATGGAAGAAAAGAATCTAGCAATGCATATCACAAAAATGAAGGACTCACAACATACCCAAATCTATATCAGGGAACCTTTCCTGATCATGGTGGGTTTGAAGCGCATAGAGACTGTTCTGATGCTGGCCACTATTGGCACCGAAAGGGGCACTCTGCTGAAAAAACTATCTACCCCTATGAGCTAGTGATCTACACTCTCGCATCCTGTGTCCTGGCTCACCACACCCAAAGCACACATCACTACCGGCTCTACACATACCTAGGTGGCTCTTGCCACACTCTTTACAAAGCAGATTGGTACGAATACCACTAGCACTACTCAGGGCTTTGGAACCTAGTGCCCCATCATAACTGACATCCCCAAACTTTGGTGTGGGTACAGTAGCTGAGGATAGAGCTAGGACTAAAAAATTCTGACTATGCTGAGAATGACTACCACCTTAGGACCCTGCCTGAGAGAAACCAGGACTATCTGTCCTAGCTCTCTTACTCTCTCTCTCTCTCTTTATTTACCTCAATCTAATGTGCATACATCATCAGTCTAGCAAGGTCCATATCTTAGTTAAGCATAGCAGTTCTACACTCCTTCGACACTAACCCAGACACACCAATCACAAACTTACTCATACTCGCTCTAGGATAAACTATCAAGTCTGGAGCATACTTAGCTAGCTGGTTAAACTTAAGAAAATACTCTTTCACTGTCATGGATCCTTTCCTTAGGTTCATGAATTCTTATACCTTAGCCTCTCTCATCTTTAGCGGGAAAAACTTATCTAAAAAGGCACCTTAAAACTCTTGCCAAGTCACGAGAGCTGCATCATCCCCCCACCCTTCTTCCACATCACTACCCAATCATGATAAATATCCTTCAACTAATAGAATGCTAAATCAATACTCTCCTCTTTAGAAAAATGTATAATTTGGGTAATCTTCCCCACTCCCTCTAGATAAAGCTGTGGGTCCTCACCTGCTACTGATCTAAAGAATTTTGGCGGGCTCATTCTCATGAAATCTCTAATTCTGGCTGCGGTTGAACCTCCATCTTGCTGAGGTGGGGCCACATCCTGACGGTCACCCTGAACATTAGTCACAGGTTAGGGTAGAGCCTGAAAATCAACTCAAACTCTACATATAAAATACCCTCATTCTCAGGATCTGCTAGCTAAGGGGGCTAGTTATCAGCCCTGCAGACATAATCTCTGTGAGGAGACATACTCTATAAATGGAAAAAGAGGTGTATTAGAATAAAGATCAACTTGAGCTCATGCTCACTCGCACGACATGAATACTGAAAGAAGGGAAACTACTCCTAAAAACATCTTATAGCCTCTTGTACATAAATATGGCATGAAACACATCTATGCACAAAACTCTACTAGATACAGCTTTTTAGACTCCCTAGGACACTATTGAACCATAGCCTTTGATACTAAGTTTGTAACGACCCAATTTTCTAGAACCGGAATGTCATACGGTGCTCATGATAACGAAGGACCACAAGCTAACCCTCTACTGGTATCTGTACCTAGACACTGCATAATATAGTTAATAAATGCGGAATCTGACCATAAGGTTCAAAACATCTAAAAATACTCAAAATTTAAAACTGAATAATGATACATCTATCTAAAAAGCCTCTAAACTGTCTGAACTGTGGAGTTGATGGGACATGTCCCAAACTAACTCCTTTTACTAAAAATAAACTAAATCTGATACAATCATGATAAAAATATCATCCTCAAATGAAGAGAACTAACTACTGCGTCTACTGCTACTAACTGGGACTGAACTGCTAAAGGTACTCTGGATCTCGTGCTTCTAAACCTATGGTGTCAAATAAAACACAATAGCACAAATACATCAGTACGGGAATGTAGTGAGTATGCAGATGAGGTAAGGCTAAATATAAGGGATCAAGCATGAACAATTACTTAATTGAATAATCATGAGAGTATTGAATGAGAACACATGCATGAATGCAAAAACCATAATCACAATCATCACGTCTCTAAATACTGAAACTCGAGCACTGTATTACTGACATCTGAACTCACTACTAATACTGATATATTGAATAACTGAATCATCTAATACTTATAACTGATTACTGAGGTGAGATCAGTCTTATCTAGCGAGAGATCTCAGAATCTGAGGATACTGAAGCTGGTTAACTGAATATACTCACATCAATGACTAAATTCAAAGCTTTCTACTCTCGACTGACTACATCAAAGATCAAACCTCTCTGATGGATGATTCCAAAATCTACTATCAATGATAAGAAAAGATCATGTCCGAATCTGACAACAAGAATACTCAACTAAATCTAAGACTAAGATCAAGCCTATCTAACGAGTTATCTTTAGATCTGATAACAATCTGAGACTGAGATCAAGCCTATCTGATGGGTGATCTATAGATCTGATAACAATAATACTCAACTGAATCTGAGACTGAGATCAAGCCTATCTGATGGGTGATCTCTAGAGCTGATACTGAATAAATTTATATGGGACCAAGCCTATCTGATGGGTGGTCCACAAATCAATGGAACTATCTGAGTTCCTCACTGAGATATATAATTATATCTGAAAGTCCTAATTTCTAAAGATTGATACTGAAACTACAACTGTGGGAGCGCTTACTTAACCGACATGCCCCAAATCTCAACTAGTAGGGTCTAACCTATAACTCCAATTAAAAGGGTGTCAATACTGTGCCACAGTTAAATACCTCTATGGTCAAGCCTATCTGATGGGTGAACCTCGTAGGAAGTCAAGCCTAAGGCCATTTAATAGTCAAGCCTATCTGACGGGTGACCAGCCTTTTCTGACAGGTGATTCCTGCATCCTGCGCTAGCTACGCAATTCTGGAGTTCAGGGATTGCTCCTAAAGAATCTACCTCTCTGATGGGGAGCCACCATTCCTGCACTCGCTCGGTTCTAGCTCCTACTCCCAACTAAAAAACTCTGAACTAATTCTCAACTAAACATACACTAAGCTTAATCTGATACAGATCATGTTTCTCGAATGATCTGATTGAGTTAAACTGAATTCACTTAGTTCCATATTTGACAGAATACTATTGAATCTTGTTATCTGACTGAATGATACAGAGCTTTGAATAGAGTACTCGATTACTACAAAGGTTAGAACTAAATACTTGAATACTACTAGATCTGAGCTGAGTACAAAAGTGAGACTAGATTACTATCGATACTGAGATAACAACGATTACAGAGAATACTGAGATTTCTTAAGTTCTGTATCTATCTGAGAATACAGATTTCTATAACTTGCTGAGTTCTGAGAATCACGGCTCGATTGGGATTATCATGAAAACTACACGGTCTCTAGACAACAACTAAATTATCGGGTATAAATACCCCCAGGACTCAATAACATAAAAGTAAACCTAACCATTCTTGAATAATCAAGACCATGGACATTCATTCACCATCATATTCACTAAAGCGTCTCTTCAAGCATTTAGGAATCATAAACATGTGATAGTATAGGGAGACATGCTATTTGACCATACTCCATTTAAGAAGGTCTTGCGTCAAACACTTAGCATGTATTAAAGTCTTAGCATGTATCGAAGAGCACAAAATTCGGGAATTTTATGCTATCGTGTCACAATTCATTCTCTAAGGCTTTTCAACAAACACTTGTCATGCATAGGCTTGTACACAATTGTGGATTTCTAGTCAACATGCTATAATGGCTCTAATTCCTTCACATAAGCATTTTATCAAACATATGGGGAGCATGCTTCTCTTATTCAATAATTTCTTTACTTAATTAACACGAACACATCACTTAACAAGCAACTTGAAGAGGGTTTATCATGAATACCACATACTTGGTTCAAAGCTTGAAAACCTTGCAAACAAACATGAATCAAAACTTAATAATAGCATGAACATCAATTTCAACACACATGAATTATGAAAACCCATAACATAAGATCTTTGAATTTTCAAAAGGGTTTTTGAGGTTCTTGGATGAAAGGGACCAAAGAATCAACATCTACATACCTTAGGGAAACTCTTTCTTGAAGGCTCTTACAGAGATTCTGGATTCCTTGATTTTTCTTATAGAAGAAAGAAGGGTTTTGATTTGTAGGAAACCCTAATTTTTTATGTTGAAGATGAGAAATAAAGTTGTGAGCCTTGATCAGATATAAATAAGGGATGAAAAGAGTGGGAAAATCCACAAAAAAACCTTTTAAAAATGACGTAAAAATGTTGAACGGGGGCCACGACGGTCGAAGTGACGGTCCATCGCACGACTGATGGTCTGTTGGATCGTCCGTTTTACGTCTGTTAGAAAAAGGATAAACTGTCTTGGTTACGACAATCGAAGTGATAGTCCGTCACAAGATTGACAGTCCACCAAATCATCCATCACACATTGACTAGATGAGGCCACACTACCTCACCGCGATGGTCCCAGTAACGGTCCATCACAGCCTCGACGGTTTGTTATCCTGGCCGTTGCACTTGTCCTAGGAAAGGGAGTCACTAACTTAGTTACGACGATTTGGGCGACGTTCCATCGTAAGCTCGATGGTCTACCAAGCCGGCTGTCGTACCTGGGCGGTTCCAACTGCTTTCAATAAAACGGCCATAACTTCCTCGTTTGATGTCGGATTTTGGCAAAATTGGTATAGATGGAAAGCTTATTCAATGCTATACATGACAAAAACTCGTTATTAGGGAAATTATACATAGTTCAAAATATTTCTCACTTGGGAAGACACTTCTTAACCTTTTCAGAACGGATTTACACTCCACCTAAACACGCTCTAAGGCTCAGACTATGAGAGAATTTTGTGGGGTCTTACAAGTATGTAGATGAAGAAATCGAGTAATGGATGGTGTATGGTAAACCACTCGACCTTGACATGAGGTATGTTTTTGTGGTTCTTATCTTATGCAAAATTAAGAACATAGAATTTTTGTTTCTCATCTTCACACTCTCCCACTACTTCTGGTAATTTCACAGACAAGACATTATCTAAACATAATGTAGAAAAATGCTTTGAATAAGGCCAAACCAATCGTACTTCAAAATTTACACTATCCATAAAACCCTCACTTTTATTTACCTTCTCGATTTTAGCCTCAAAAGAAAGATGACAGTAGAATGGCTGAAATTCTTGTGTCTGTTCCACAAATTGGCTAGTATCCTCCTCATATTTTTCTTTTCTTAGAATTTATGGACAAGGTGGTGTTGGTATTTCCTTAACCTATTCAACAAATTTCATTTTCGAGTACTCAGACTTCCTCAAATTATCAACAATTTTGTCTACAGCGGGTTAGGGAGTCGACTCTGCATCTATCTCTTTTGTTGTCTTTTGAGCATTGCCCACAAACATGACTGAATCAGGATTAGCACCACACATACCTATAGAGTGATACATATTGGCACAAACCACGCACCAACTTGTGGTCTGCTCAACGGTTCAGACACAAGAAGGTCCCTTCCAAGCGCTTCTATCAAAATTTAGACAAAAAGCCTCTTAGAGGGGTCCTCCACAAAAATAACAGGAATCATCATCCTTCAAAAACCATCTATCCCAGGATTTCATGGCAAGAAGTATGATAAAAAAAGTAAAATCAAATAAAAAGAAAAAACTACTAAACTATGTACAACTCAATATAGCTAAACTAAAAATAAGATAGTTGCCTAATTACAAGTCCCCGACAACGCGCCAAAAACTTTTTGTGACCAAGCACACACACACGTGTACATGGTCTCGCCAAGTAGTAAATTGGCCCTTTGGAAGCCTAGTATAGATCCCACGAGGACTTGTGTTGACAACTATCCTATTCTAGTTCACTATTGAGATTAAAACGGTGGAATTTGAAAACTAAAGTAAAGTAAACAATTTGGAATATAAATGGCTTGGACAACCAACGAGAATGAAATCTGGGGTTAAAGCACTAAGAAAAATCATACTATACTATTAAACTTCATTAATTAAATTATTTATCTTAGTTGTTGATTCACGGGATTGATTTTATGATCTTGGCACCCAACCTCTAACCACATATCTAACTTAGACCCACAACTAGATCATTGACCAGGGATGTGAGAACTAAGCTAAACGTATTTATATTTCATCCTGTAGTGAAAAAAGTAAGGCTTTTAGGTCTATCCTTATCCTAAACACTAATTTAAATCCCTTATTTTATAAGAGAATGAGAACCCTACTCTATTTACCCCCATATTTTATCCTCTTGTTCCCCCTCTAGGGCTCATAAGATGACAAGAGATGTATTCTAAGGTTAGATACTCCTTAAAATAGTTAAAATAAGTATAAATAAGAAGCCAAATATGATATGAAATACAAAAAACTCAATTCAAAGCAATACTAATCATGTTCTTGGCCTTAAACCCGGAAAGGGAGCTTTAGACACTAATGGACATAACTGTAAACACGATAAATGAATACATGAAATAATCCATAAATAAACTAAAGTAGAAGAAGAAAACCCCTAATTGATGTGTTTTCCATCACCTCTCCAAGTCTCAAATTCGTCCAAGGTGTATAATAACAAGTAAAATAGTCCTATTTATAGAAAATGGATTTTTGCCGTCGGTGGAACAAGGGCGGCGTTGTGGGGGTCATTTCACCGGGATGGGGGTCATTTCGCGGGCTCATAGCAAGGGAACACTGTTTTTGGGCCCCTTAGAAATATTTATATTCATGGAACATACCCCGCTACCCCTTATAAGGTCCTACACGCACTGGTTACATTCAACGTGTCCATTTTATGTCAAGTTGTGTCTTGTGCTTCCGTTGATCCATTACCAATTTTTTGGTATTGTTTACACTTGATTTACAGCTTGTATATCATTCATATATAATAATAATAAACAAAAAAAGAATCCTAAATCATCAAACAACACGTATTAAAGCTCAAAACAATACAATATCAAAAACGGTGAACTAGAAACTCTAGCTAAGACAAGCCTTTCCCACGTTGATCTTTAACTTATTGTTTTGACTCTTGATTTGATTTAATTGACCCTTGACCATTATAAAAAATTTCCACATATAATTACACAACAATAACATTAGTAACTTATTAAACACCATAGAATCCATCGAGATCAAGTAGACAAACACCTAGCTTAAGCTAGTAATACTAGTTTTCTCATTTGATCTCCACGTGACTCGGTTAAGTACAACCTTGTTTGAAAGACAACTTAAACATTGTATTCACATGCATAAAAACTTAGATTATTAATTATATCATTGTTAACAACTTAAGAAAATGATAAGTCCTCAAAACAAGGCTAAATAAGCTAGTATAACCACACTAAGGCACAAAATCCACCTTAGATCATTAATCAACTTGGGACTTGAACCTATTTCTAAAAAAGACTTTAATTCAATTCAATATTTAGGGACATAAACTCATTTAGTATTTCAAATCAATTTATTTCTAACAAGTCCTTCATAAAAACATTTACAGAACACTAACATTCTTAGTCCAATACCTTAGTTCATAACACAATTCGACATATGACAAGATCATTCTCATTGACAATTTCACAAATAGGTTGAGAAAATACCATTATCAAAACCAAAAACTATCAAATTTAGGGTTAAACATGACCCTTTATTTAAACCATAATTCCCATGCCCCCATATATGCAAAACCATTATGAAAACATGAATAATCATAAATTAAATAATAAGAAATAAAACCCAACAATATTCATTCAAACCCTCGACCTTGGTTTTCAAAACCACCATTAATGACTCGTGAACAATGTTTTAAGCTTTTAGTGAACTAACAATAAGAGAAGACTCATATGCCTAAGTTAAAAAGATTCACAAAGAGAATTTGATCCTTAAGCTCTTACATGACCACTTTAAAGAAACCCTAGCCCAATCTTTTAGAGGTTTTAGAGAGAGTTTGCTCTTGTAAAGAGTATAATAAATCACCAAAAGGCATTATAAGACATGGGTCTTAAGAGATTGGGTTGGAAAATTTCCATATTACCCCAACTTAGGTTTGTAGAAAACCCATATTAGGTTACGAGTAAGACCTTTGACTCATCACAATAGCTTATGACTCGTACCCTTGAGTCATCACCAAAACAGAGAATTGGACACAACACAATGTCCAACTTACGACTTCCTAGTCCCACTTGTCACTAGACCATACGACTTATATGGTATAAGTCATGACAATCACAAAACACAAAGGAATTAGACACTGGACAATATATGACTGGATCCGAACCACTTATCACATGATCATATGACTCATAAGGAGTCACTCAAAACAATGGCAGAACTTGGATAATGACACACTGGTTAACTTACAAATAGAGTCACCTGACCTCTAACCATGCCATATGACTCATACTGTGAGCCGTAATAAAACAAGAGAGCCTAAAGCTTGAGAAATTTGTAAAAAGCCAAAGTCTGGGATGTTTCAGTCTCCCCTCTTAGGATCATTCATTCTCGAATGATGGGTCAAGGCAACATAAGCATGATTAAACACCAAACATCTATACTCTTACCTTTAATTAAGTTTGAAAATAAAGATGCTATAAAAATAAATCTTTCTGTTAACAAGGACAAAAGAACAAAGACGTTAGGAATACACACATACCTCATGTTTGAATTTTTGGAATAGAGAATAGAAATAAATACTTGGACTTCATGTCCTCCTCGACTTACCAAGTAGCTTCCTCAAACTTTTGGTTCTACCATAGAACCTTCACCGAAGACACGTCTTTCATTCAAAATCGATGAGCTTGTTAATCTAAGATCCTCACTGGGATCTCCTCATAGGATAGAGAATCTGAAATACCAATGTTTTCCAAGAGAACAACCAACGAAGGATCACCCATGCATTTTTACTACATGGACCCAAGGAATACCGGATGAATGGAACTCATGCTAGAAGGCAATTCCAATTTATATGTAATATTACCTACCCATCTCAAAACCACATATGGTCCTATATACCAAGGATTTAGATTTCCCTTCTTCCAAAACCACGTTACTCCCTTCATAGGGGACACCTTTAAGAACACCCAATCTCCAACCTGTAATTCAAGTCCCTTTGCCTTACATCTACATAAGACTTTTGGTGACTTTGGATGGTCTTATGCCTATCCCCAATCACCTTCACCTTCTCCAGTGTTTGGTGAACCAAATTTGGTTCAAACATCTCCACTTCACCACCCTCGAACCACCCAATAAGAGATCTACACCTCCTACTATATAATGCCTTAAATTGAGCCATACCAATGCTAGAATGGTAACTATTATTATAGGCAAATAGAGTGAGAGACAAATAGTCAAACTAACTACCACCAAAGTCAATTACATAGGCTTAAAACATATCTTCCAGAGTTTGAATAGTTCTTTCTGCTTGCCCTTCCAATTGCGGGTGGAAAGTAGTAATAAAACTCACCTTAATCCCCAGACCACATTGAAAAGAGTGCTAGAAATATAATGAGAATTAAGTTCCACAATCCAAAATTATCGAGACAGGCACACTATGTAACTTTACAACCTTTTAAAGGAACAACTTCACATACTCCTCTACAGAAAAATTTGTCCTCATTGGAAAGAAGTGAGCTGACTTAGTCATCCGATCCACGATGACCAAAATAGAGTCATACTAATTTTGTTACTGTAGAAAGCCTATAATGAAATCCATATTAATTACCTCTTATTTCCATACTGGTAGTTAGATCTCTTGGATTAGCCCAGTGGGCCTTATATGCTCCACCTTCACTTGCTAACATACCATACACATAGCCATAAAGTTTCTACATCTTGCTTCATATTATTCCACCAATACAGATCCTTGATATCATGATACATTTTTATTGAGTCGGTATGAACCGTATACCACGATTCATGGGTCTCGGCCAAAATCATGCCTCATAGCCTATAGACATCAAGAACACATAACCTCCCTTGGTACCTCAAGATACCATCACCATTGATTTTGAAGGCCATCACCCACTGATTACCTACATCATTCTTGATTTTTAACAAGAGGGTCTAATACTTATTTTTCCTTTATTTCCAAACCAAGAGATGATTGCACCACCAATTACACAAACATACTATTATCCTCAGATTCCAAGATATGAACTTCATGGTTAGCAAGATGGTGAATATCCTTCACTAATTCTCTCTTATCCTTATCCATACAAGCTAGAATCCCCATAGATAACCTGTTAAGAGCATCAATAACTATGTTAGCTTTACCTGAATGGTAGTAGAGACTCATGTCATAGTCCTTTAATAACTCAAGACATATTCTCTGCTTGAGATTCAATTTCTTCTGGCTAAACACATATTACAGGATCTTATAATCTAGAAAAGATATCAACTGGACCCTATATAGATAATGACACTAAATTTTAAATGCAAACACTACAACCAATAGCTCCAAGTCATGAATCAAATAATTATTATCATAGACCTTCAACTATCTAGAGATATAAGCAACCACCTTGCCATCCAATAGCTCCAATTCATAAGTCAGATAATTTTTCTCATGAACCTTCAGCGTTCTAGAGTCATAATAAACCATCTTTTAGATAATGTATCAACACACCCCGCAAACCAACCTAAGACACATCACAATATACAAAAAAACCCTCAGTGCCTTCAGGAAGGGTCAAAATCGGAGCTGAAGTCAACTTATTCTTTAAATTCTTAAAACTACCCTCGCAAGAATTAAACTATAAGATATTCACGTTTTTTTGAGTCAAATTGGTCAATGAAGAAGCAATAGAAGAAAAAATTTCTACGAACCTCCTATAATAACTTGCTAAACCCAAGAAGCTCCAATTATCGGTTAGAGTCATGGGTCTAGGCCTCTTCTTAACCACAATAACTTTTTAAGGATCCACTATGTTCCCTTCATTAGATATAATATGATACAAAAATGTAACAATGTTCAACGAGTATTGTGGATCTTTTAAGGTTTGCAGAAGTAATCGACATGATAATCCTTACTCTTAGATTATACCAAAATATCATCAATGAATATAATCATAAAAAAATCCATAAACTAATGGAAAACCCTATTCATCAAGTCCATAAATATCATTGGGGAATTAGGTAAGCCAAATGACATAACCAAGAGATCAAAATGTCCATATTGGGTGCATAAAGTTCTCTTAGAGATATCTACCTCCCTAATCTTTAATTGGTGATACCCAAAATAAATATCAACCTTAGAGAAGAATTTGGCACCCTGAAGATGATCAATGAGATCTTTAATTCTCAAAAGTGGGTACTTATTCTTTATCTTTACCTTGTTCAATTGTCGATAATCAATACACATTTAAAAGAAACCATCCTTCTTATGTATTTACAAGATAGGTACTCCTTATGACAACACACTAGGATGGATGAAACCTTAGTCTAATTGATCACTCAACTTGGTAGAAGCTATTTTATATGAGGGAATAAAGATAAGATGAGTGTCGGAAAAAGATCAATACCAAAATCAATCTCCCTATCTGGAGGGACACCAGAAAGATCATCAGGGAAGATAAAATGCCCCAGACTTTGTCCTCTGAAATTTCCTGAGCTTTAGGCTCTCTACCCTTTTATTGACTCATAACACGAGTCATATGGTGTGGTAATGGGTCTAGGGGCCTAAGTCATAATCAAACTAGTATGTTATTGGTCAAGTTTTATCCTAGTTATAAGAGAATCCTCACAATTTGTATGATCATATAATGAGTGGTTAGGTCTAGTTATATATTGTCTAGTGTACAAGCCCTTAGAGTTCTGTGTTAGTCACGACTAGACCATACGAGTCGTATGGTCTAGTGATGAATGGGACTAGGAAGTCATAATTTGGACAGTGTGTGGTGTCTAATATTTGGTCTTTATGATGACTCAATGGTACAGGTCGTAAGATGTGGTGACTACTTAATGACTTGACTCGTAGATACCTGTAGACTTTTTACAACTTTTAAGCTAAGGGTACTCTAGGAATTTCTCACCCCAAGACCTTAAGAACCCACATCTTATAACACTTTTTGGTCATCTATACACGCTTTACAAGATCAAACACCCTCTAAAACTTCTCAATAAAGATTGGGCTAAGGTTTCTTCAAAGTGGTCATCTAAGGGATTAAAGATCAAATTCTCTTTGTGAATCTTTGTAACTCAAGAATGTGACTCTTCCCTCATTGTTTGTTCACTAAAATCATATGTTTAGAGCCATGATCATGAGCCATTAATGGTGGTTTTGAGAACCATGGTTGAGGGTTTGTATGTAAAATATTGAGTATTGTTTTCTCATGGTTTAAATTATGATTACATATGTTTTGACAATGGTTTTTCATATATGTGTACACGGGAATTATTGTTTAAAAAATGGGTCATGTTTAATCATATTTGTGAAATTGAGAATGAGAATGATCTTGTTATATGATTGAATTGTGTTTTGATCTAAGGCATTGGCTTAAGAAGGTTAATGGTTTGTAAATAGTTTATGAAGTCCTTGTTGTCCATAAATTGATTTGAAACACTAAATGGTTTAGCATCCCTAAAGGATGAATTGAATTAATGTATTTATTTAGATAATGGGTCCGAGTCCCAAGTTTATTAGTAATGGTTATGGCTTGTTGAACGCTTGCAAGTGGGGTTGTTATGACGATACCAATGACATGCCTTTGGTAAGTAATTAGATTAATAGTTGTGTATGTAAAATGAATATTTTAATTGGACTATAAAGTAGGATGTGTATCTGGGCCATGAAAGTGGAGTCTAAAAAACAAACACTAGAAACTGTGCTAGTCGGTGCGGGTATCTATATGAATAGGAGGTTCGAGTCCCCTGAATGAATATATGAATGAAATTTTTGAGTCCCTTATATTGTATACATTTGTGCTTAAGTCACCTTAATTATGACAGGAGCTTCGAGTCCCTCATAAAGCATATATAAAAATGGATATTCTCTGGTTCGTGCAACTACATGTATTGGGGTTCATCTAGCTAGGGGAGAGTTGGAACCATATAACCCATGGGTGCCTTTTTTTATGATTGTTAAGCTATACAACCCATGTTAAGGTTTTTAAAATTCATGCTAAGCCTTGTTCCCTACCTCGACATGTCATATTATATATATATGTTTATTTATTTCATATGATATTATGCTTTGGATATTGCACTGGTTTTAAACTGTTATCATGGAATTATTTTATTCCTCTATCCCTGAGTCACATGTTACGCTCTAATCGCTAACCGTCTATGGGCGTTGTATCCCACGCAATGCAAGTACCAAAACTTCTTTTATTTTTCTTGTATAGTGATTAGAAGCTTGAGTTAGTTTGCGAATTGATATTAAAATGGTGAGATTCCATACTTTAGAAGGCTTCATTTCATGTTCCTTATCTCAATGTCTTAAACCTTGTTTAGACTTTGTTTTAGTTACTGTCGAGGCCATGTCCTAATATTTGATTGATTTTGGATTTTATAGAGGCTTTATTTGATTACTGTGGACTTGGTTTGTTTGGTAGATTATTTTGGTGACGGACGGTTATCCGGTTACCGGTGGTTGGTATAGACATATTATGAATTGTTATTAGATTTATTATATGCTATCTTGTAATATGCTCGAAAATTATTCGACAATGGAGGTTGTTGTATTGGTTGGGTTAGGCAAGGGGGTGATTTTGGTCCACATGGGACTTGAGATACCTATCACGGCCATACCCTAGTTGGATCCATGACAAAGTTTTTATTAGAGCCCGAGGTTCATGGTCAATTGGGTGTCCATAATGATATGTCAAGTAGAGCCTCTTTTATGGGTGTATAGCATGCTAAACTTATAAGAGAAAGGATATGAGACATTTAGGAATGTTTTTCTTTCTTTTTGTTTGGCTTCGAGCTATAGAGTCTAAAGTGTTGGATTCCTCTAATTCTCATTTACTCATTTTTTCAGATCATGCCTCCCAAATAATTTGAATTTCATTAGGACTTATTTGTTCCTTAGGGACACTATTGATAGGACATGCCCAGCTTATGGGATTCAGAACTGGTCTAGGGGTCCAGTTCTTAATGGCTCTTCTAGAGTTCCATCGATTCCCTCTAGCCCTCCTCAATCGCCTCATGACCATATAATGAACACTGAGGTTCATTAGTTATTCATATGTTGGATCATTTGGTAGCTTCTCAATTCGATCATAGAACTCCATCTTTTGAGGATACAAGGGTCGGATAATTCATTAGGTTGAATCCTCTAACTTTTATTCGTGTTAAAGTTGAGGAGGATCCTCAAGCTTTTATTGATAAGATGGAGAAAATCTTCTGGATTATGCGTGCTTCATTCGTTGAAAGTGTAGAGTTTGTTGCCTACTAATTGAATAATGTAGCGTACCAGTGATAGAAAGAGTGGGTATATTTTAGGAGAGTTGATGCTAACTTTGGACTATGGGATGAATTTTCTACTGCCTTTTTAGACTTTTTCTTTTCTTAGGAGATTAGGGAATCAAAAGGGGAAAAGTTTATTAATTTAAAGTAAGGTAGGATGATAGTCAAGGAGTATGCCTTGAAATTCCATTTGTTGTTCAGTTATGCTCTTGAGTTGGTGTCTACCATGAGAGCTAGAATGCGTAAGTTTGCTTTTTGGTTCTCCCATAAATTGATTTTGAAGAGTAGAGCTACCTTATTGAATAGGGATATAAATATTTCTCAACTTATGGTGTATATGCAGCAGGTTAAAGAAGAAAAAAAGTAGGTTGATATTGGTGATAGGTATAACAAGAAATTTAGATTTCCTGATCAGGGTGAAGTCCAACAACAGAGTGGTAAAGATGGGGCAAAGTGTCCTAAGAATAAGTGGGGGAGTTCTAGTTCTTTTTGTACGTCTAGTACTCTTTACCCAAAGCCATCGAGTGATAATTTTTCTTAGCATGGTGGAGGGTACAGGGCATAGGGTGCCTAATCTCAAGATGGTGAGACTCATCTGCCTCATCATATCCTACTTGCAGATTCTATGATTAGCCAAATCATGGCTAGTGTAAGAAGGGGAATATATATGTTTTAATAATGGTCAGATTGGACATATGTAGCATGATTGTCCTTCTTGGGTTGCTTTTAGAGATAATAAGGTTCTAGTTTCCTCTTAATTCAGCTCCTGCACTAAAGGGTGCTGCTTCTGCTTCTGGTATCAGCACTGGCTAGAATCTATACCTTTACTTCTTTTTAGGACTTCAAGGCATCTCTTGATGTTGTTATTGGTGTGTTGAAACTCTTTTCCCGTGATTTGTGCTATTTTCTTTATCTAAGGTCTACTCTCTCTTATGTTACCCCTTTTATGGATATGCATTTTGGTTTTGGTCCTGAGTGTATTTATGATCCTTTTTCTATTTCTACCTCGATAGGAGACTCTGTGGTTTCTAAAAGAGTCTATAGGGCATACGATATCTGTTGGTAATAAAGAAACTCTAGTAGAGTTGATTAAGTTTGACATGGTTGACTTTGATATTATTTTAGGGATGGACAGATTGCACTCGTGCTATGCATTTTTAGACTGTCAGACCTGTAAAGTTATATTTAATTTTCCTAATAAATCGATTATTGAATTGGAGGGAAGTTTTCTAGTGATTTAGGGGAGATTCATATCATATCTTAGGGCCTGAAAGTTAATTTCCAAAGGTTATCTCTATCATCTGGTCTAGGTTAAAGATTCTAACTCTGAGAGTCCTTTCTTACATTCTGTCCCAATGGTAAGTGAGTTTCCTAAAGTCTTTCTTAATGACCTTCTTGGTGTTCCTCCTGATTAGGAGATTGATTTTTGGATAGATATTATCTTGACACTCATCTTATTTCTATTTCCCCATATAGAATGGCTCTGACTGAGTTAAAGGAGCTTAAGGAATAATTAAATGATCTTTCTGACAAGGGTTTTATCTGTCTTAGTGTGTCTCTATAGGGTGCACCGGTGTTATTCATGCATAATAAAGATAGTTCTCTTTGGATGTGTATTAATTATTAGTAGCTGAATATGGTAATGATAAAGATTAAGTACCCTCTTCTAAGGATAGATGATTTATTTGATCTGGTTTTGGGTGCTAAGTTTTTCTCCAAGATTGATCTTTGTTTTGGGTATCATTAGTTAAAGATTTGAAAGGTGGACATCCCTAAGACAACCTTTCATACTCGGTATGGGCATTTTAAGTTCTTGGTCATGTCCTCAATTTGACTAATGCCCCGACACATTTATGGATTTGATGAATAGGATCTTCCGTTAGTTGTTGGATTTGTTCATGATTGTCTTCATTGATGATATTTTGGTATACTGTAAGAGTAAGTAGGATCATGCCGATCATCTCCGCATTGTATTACATACCTGAAAAATTAGTAGTTGTGAGCTAAGTTCTCTAAATGTGAATTCTGGTTAAACGTTATCACATTTCTCAATCATGTTATTTCTAGTAAGGGGATCATGATAGATCCTCAGAAGGTTACGGTGGTTAATAAGTGTAACGCCCCGAATCTGATACCTGAAATACTATACGGTGCTCATGACCCCGAAGGACCATAAGCTAACCTATGACTGATATCTGTACCTGAACACTGTATAATAGCTTATATAAATATAGAAATAAAGGCTAAAAAGCCATAAGGTTCAAAACTGATAAAAACATAACTGATAAAATAATGTCTGAACGGGGTATAAAATACCCAATACAGAAATAACCTATCTGAACAATATTGTATTCTGAAAAGCCTCTAAAATTGAACTGTCTGAATAAGAAGTTGATGGGACATGTCCCCGACTTACTCCAACTACTGAAATAAACTAAGCACTAAAATGATAAAATAATGTTCATGTCCTCGAAGGTTGAGGACTCACAGCTGACTCTGATTGCTGAGTACTATAATGCTACTGATGCTTTGGGGCTCGTGCTTCTGAACCTATGGTATAAAAAACCATAGTGCAAAATAAAAGTATGCGTCAGTACAATTGAATGTACTGGTATACAAGTAAGGTAGGCTGAATGCAAGGGTTTATATGCATGAACAATACTAACTGACTGAGTAACATGGATGTGGGAATACATTCATGAATACATAATTTTAAATGAGATTGTGACAATACTGATTACTGAGTTTGAATACTGATAACATGGATTTTTGATAACTAATATAACTAATACTGAGCAACTGTGTCTGACAATCTAGGTTTTGATAGAACTAGATGAGTTCTGTACTGAGCTAATCTGACAACACTTAATTCTGTAGAACTATCTGAGTTTTATTACTGAGACTAAGATTGTAACTATGGGAAGTAGTCATCTAACCGACATGCCCCAAATAAAATAATATAGATAGGTTGGGGTCCAATCTGTAACCTAATTAGAAGGGTGTCAATATCACGCCACTGGTAAAGATAAGCTGTGGGTGACCCTCATCTGACAGTGTCCCCAAAAGAGAATAGTGGGACCCTCATCTAATAATATTTATGCACCTCATAAACACTCATCTATCAGTGTTGATATCTCATCCTATGTGGGCTACTTAGTTCTGGAATGCAAGGATTACTTCTAGGGATCACACCCTCAACTGTCAGTGTGTGTCCTCATCCTTGGGTTCACTCGGTACTAAATCCTACTCCCATTTGAATAGACACTAAACATGATTAGCTGAACTGAACTGGACTGAGTTCATTGAGTTTCATTGACCGACGGAATACTACTGAGATTACTGAAGTATTGAGCTTTCTGAGATTACTGGGATTACTGAGTTTACTGAGTTTCCCTGAGTCACATGATTTACTGAATTCTACTGAACATGGCTTGACTGAGGATATTGTCAAAGCATGACACTGGATCTAGGCACACAGCTAAATTATTGGGTATTAAATATCCCCAAGACTCGATAGCATAATATGTAAATCATGACACATGCCTAAAAGCCCAACAATGTCTATATACTCACAATTAATTCATTAAGACATTTCAATGAACACTTGCGGTGTATCACTTGTACTTGAATGGGGAATACATAATTGCATACTATATCGTGGCATTAATCCATTCTCATGGACAATTTATCAAACACTTGCCCATAAACTAATCATGGCATGTTTTCTTCTCGTATTAGTTCACATAGGCATTTCATCAAGCACATAATGAACATAGTATATGTAGACAACATTGCATAACAAGTAAACATCATGATTCAATTCTAATTTAACTATTCAAGGGTTTAATTATGGGTTCACATGAATCTACTCATATAATAACTAATTCCACATAAAATTTATCACCAAACATGGATTAGAATTCAATTGGTCATTATCAACATGAATAAAAGCAAACCCAATATGGGATTAATAAAAATCCATATACTTAAACTTTGATACGAGATTCTTGAGGTTCATGGGTGAAAGGGACCCATGAATCAACACTTGACATACCTTGATTGTAAGTTTCTTGAAGTTCTTCGAGAGATTCATGGAATTGGCTTTGTTTTCATGAAAAGTACGGTTTTTTTTCTTAGGAGAGAATGTTCTTGATTTGGGGGAAAAGTGAGTAAAAAATGATTTGAAACATTTTTAAGGATTAAATCCCGCACCTGGATGTGTTAAAACCTTGGAAAAAGACCAATTTATGCCTGAACAAAATATTTTTTTCATCAAAATTTCACGATTTGATAGGCTGGCGCGATGCGATGCTATCGCGCCATGTCACTATAATTTGATAATAGGGAAATTGTGAGATGGTGCAACATGGAGCTATTGCGTTGCCACTTTGTTTATGATCTGGAAGTTTAGCGCGACGTAAAGACATCATAGAGATTCACTAGAAAAAAGACAATTGGGATTTAGGAGCCCTCCGTGACGTGGTGTAATCACAGTCTTACTAGAAACTGACACATGTCATTTTGGCTTATGGAATGATATGTCAATAGTTGAAATGATAGTTTTTTACGACTGAAACTTTAAATCACCATAACTTTTTACTCGATATCAGATTTAGGCAAATTTGGTATCGATAGAAAGGTCATTCAATTTTGGCAGCCTCTCACCAATTACAGTCTAGACAACTTCTCAATGATATGCATACTTGCATGTTGTAATATTCTGCAAAATCCTCTTTCAGTCTGAGCCTTAGAGCGTATTCAGTAAAGCGGAAATCCGAGTCTAAAATTTTTAGAGGTGTATTCCCAAGTATGAAATACTTTGAATCATGTGAAATTTCCCTAATTTCCACTGCGTTGCGCCGTCATGCAGTTTCCCAATTGTCTAATTTCCAGTGAACTAGCACGATTATGGCGTGTCGCACCAGCATGTAAAATCAGGGAATTTTTAATTTAATTCCAAGGACTTTTTGGTGTTTTCCCCTTTTCCCTAGCCTCTATAAATACCCAGTTAAGGGATCTCAGCCTCATTTTTCTCTTCCACTCCAAAAATTAGGGTTTCTAAAAAAATTAAAATATCCTCTCTTCTTCAAGCAAAAATTAAGAAATATCTAGAGAAATCAAGAATCTCTCCAAAGGTAAGATGTTGATTCTTGGATCCCGTTCATCCAAGAAGCTCAAGAACCTTTTTTTAAATTTAAAGATTTTACGTTTGTGAGATTCCATTGTGAGATTCCATGATTCATATGAGTTGAAATTGATGTTACATGTGTTTTTGAGTTTTGATTCATGTTTGTTTACAAGATTTATGAGCTTTGACCCTAGTAGGGGGAATCCATATGATATTTGTGATGTGTTCATGTCGAATGGGTGTATAAATAGTTGATTAAGCAAAGCATGTTCCCTATAGGTTTGATAAAAAGCTTAGGAGAAGCATATGGGCCATTGTAGTATGTTGAAGATAAAATCCCAAATTTATGATACAGTCTTGCATGCCCAATGTTTGATAAAATGCCCAAGTGAAGGAATCATTCCATGGTAGTAGGAAATCCCCAAATAAGTATGAACTCGTGCATGTCTAGTGTTTTGTTAAAGGACTTTAGTGAACAAGTGGAGATGTGATAGTAGTAAATTCCCCAATTACGTGATCTTTGATACATGCTAGGCCTTTAGTACATGCCAAGTGTATGATGAGTAAGTAGTAACATGTTAGTGTGGAGTATCTCCTAAATCAAGTGATATCCAAACACATGTAAAGACTGATATAGGTATGAAATAGTTGAGGCAAAACCTTGTTGCATAGAGTAGGATCTAGTAACATATTTCCCCTATGTTATTATATGATTATGGTTCCGAAATGCTTAAAGTGACCCCTTGGCGACTGCGATGATGAATAGATGTTTGTGATCCTTAAATGCTTGATGTAATGTCTTAGTGATTGTGAGGGTGAGTATATGTTATTATTCCTAATTACTTAAAGAGATTCTTTAATGATTGTGATGATGCATGAATGATTATGATGATACGTGAATGATTGTGTGATAAATGGAAGATTGTGATGATGAATGAACAATCATGATGATGAATGAATGATTGCGATGATGACTAGTTAAGAATGATTATGCTTTACTTTTATGTTATCGAGTCCTGGGAGTATTTATACCCGATAATAGAGTTGTTGTCTAGAGCTCGTGTGAGTTTCTCGATAAATCCAGTCAAGCCATGATTCTTAGAACTTAGTGAACTATAAAACTCTGTATCCTCAAACAATTGTAGAACTTAAGAAATCTCAGTAATCTCAGTTATCTTTGCAATCTCCATATCGCTAGCAATCTAACCTTAGTCCTATGATCAGCTCAGATCTAAGAGTATTCAAGTGTTCAATTCTAATCTCAGAAATGATTTGAGTAATCATAATCTATTCAAGCTCTGCATCGTCAGTCAGATACCGTGATTCAATACTATTTTCGTTAGATACGGAACTAAGTGATCTTAACGTAGCTCAGTCAGATCATTTGATAAACATGATCAGTATCAGATTCAGTTTAGTTGTGTTCAGTTAAGAATTCAGTCAGAGTTTTTTAGTTAGGAGTAGAAACTAGCATCGAGCGAGAGAAGGAATGGCAGCTCTTTCCGTCAGAGAAAGAGGCCAAAATTATTAATAGCAATCCCTGACCTCCAGAACTGTGTAGCCAGCACAGGATACAAGAGTCACCGTCAGGAAAAGGATGTCACCTCCAGAGAGAGAGTGTTTGACTATTATATTACCTTAGGTCGACTGCCTAGTAAGGGTCATTCGTTAGAAAGGATTGACCAGAGAGAGGCATTTACCCATGGCATGATATTGGCACCCTTCTAGCTGGTGTTACAAGTTGGACCCCACCTGTGGTAGGTTGGGGCATGTCGGTTAAGTAACTACTTCCCACAGTTTCAGTTATAGTTTCAGTTCAGTACCAATCTTCAAAAATCAGGACTGTTAGATACAGTCATCTATCATTATGAGGAACTCTGATAGTTCCATTAATTTATGGACCATCCGTCAGATAGGCTTGGTCTCATATACAGTTATTTGATATCATATTCAGAGATATGCCGCCAGACAGGCTTGATTACAGTCTCAGGTTCTACTAAGTATTCTTGTTGTCAGATTCAGATATGACATTTCCTTACCATTGATAATAACTTCCTTAATTATCCGTTAGAGAGGTTGATCTTTTAATCTTATCAGTCGAGAGCAGTAAGCTCAGAATTTATTCATCGATGTAAGTACACCTAGTTTCTCAGTCATCAGTATTAGATGAGTCAGTATCTCAGTATCTCAGTATCTCAGTGTCATTAGTGAGTTCAGTATGCAGTTAGGTAGTACCCGAGTTTCAGTCTCTAGAGTTATGATAATTATGACTATGGTCTATGTATTCATGTATATGTATGTGTTCTCGCGTGGCATTATCATGATTATTCATTTTAGATATTATGCATGCATGAGCCCTTGTATTTAGCCTTACCCCATCTACATACTCAGTACATTCCTGTACTGACACATTTGTGCTATGGAGTTTTATTTATCACCATAGGTTCAGAGGCACAGGACCTAGAGTTTCCTCAGCAGTTCAGTCCCAGTGAGTAGCAGTAGTCGTAGTAATGAGTCCTCTTTTTTTGAGGATGAATCTTAGTTTACTATTATGGCATTAATTTTTGTTTATATTTTTAGTACACGGAGTTAGTTGGGGACATGTCCCATCAACTCCAAAGTTCAGAGAGTTTAGAGGCTTCTCAGACAGATATATTAGTATATAGTTTTTAGTTTTGAGTATGTATAGATGTGTTGAACCTTATGACCAGTTTCTGCATTTATTTTAGATATTAAGCAGTGTACAGGTACAGATATCAAAAAAGGGTTAGCTTGTAATCCTTCGAGGTCATAAGCACCATGTGACATCTCGGGATGGGATCTCGGGTTGTTACACATGCCTAAGCTTCACAATAAAGAATTATTGGTTTGCACAGTAAGGCAAGTTAAGGTAGTAAAATTAGGACTATTTAAGACATAGATTTTGTCAATTCATTCATTGGTTAGAGAGATATATCTTTTGTCATGTTTGATTTAGAAATTTTTTGGTTTGAAGAGGACTCCAAATCTAGTGTCACACAGCTAACTGGTGATGATCAAATTGTGTTTAAGGCCATCTACTAGACATACTTTAAATAAACTCACATGATGAGCTGAGTTTTACTGTGCTGATTTTGATTTTGTTGCCTCTAGCATTGTCATCGAATTTCATTGATCTCTCATCTATTTTTTCTAAAGTAGAAATTTTTTCCTTCTTTCCTATCATGTTTTTGGAATATCCACTGTCAATAACCCAAATTCCCTTCTTATAGCTCTTACGGACCCGTTCCTACAAAATAAGAAAATTATTTTTATTTAGGTACCAAGTTGTCTTAGGTCCTTGCATGTTAGATGTGCTTTCTTTGGGCTTCCAAACCCATACACTTTTAAGCTTGTGCCTGTTGCTATACAATTTGTGCCCTCTCTGTCCACAGACAAAATAAATAGGTCCTCAAGAAGAGAAAAAGGTATTGGTTGATTTAAATAATTCTGATGAGGAACTTGGATTATCTTTTAAAAGTTTGATCTCACAAAACTGTGACTAGGTGATCTCTTGATACTATTTAATTTCATTTTTAGATCATCAAGTTCTTCTTGAAGTAAGTCAATTTCAATTTGACATGCTTCAATTTCTATTTAATAACTTCTTTGTTCCTCTTTGAGTTTTTGCTTAAATCAATCTTCGCAACTTTTCTTCTCTTGAGAGAGTTTATTATATTCATCTATAACTTCTGGAAGCTTATCAATTATCATATCTAAATTAAATTCAATAGTATTACAGTTGTGATAATCATGTAGTCTTATCTAGCTAGATTCACCTATTTCCACTAAGCACATATTGGAGGCTTCTATTTCTTCTTCGATTTCATCTTCATCACTCTAGGCTACAAAATTTTAATGCTCTCTAGATTTTTCTTAATTCTAGACAGTTTTTTTTGAAGTGGCTAGGCCTTCAACAGTATTAGCAATAATCATATTCTCTAGTAGAGTCATTATTTTTGGCTCCTTGGTATCTTTGTTGTCTCTGTCTCATAATCTACATTACTCAATGGTTAATTAGGACCATTCCTTTGCTATTTGCATCTTCCCAGATATCCTCTTCTTCAGTTGAAGCAGTATTGAAGGATACTAGTTTCTTCTTTTCCTCCTTGTGGTACCTGTTGACATAATTTTGTTCATATGCAATAAGATTACCTCATAGTTCATCATGTGTAATGTTGTGAAGAACTCTGTCTTCCAGAATTGCAGCCTTGGTTTCCTAAATTTTTGAAAGACTTCGGACCTGCTTTTGGACTTGCAGGTTGAGCAGATAGAGCATCCCCAGCGTCTTCAGTTTGCATACGATCTTGCTGAATTTGGAAAACATTGTTTCAATGTTATCATTCTCTTCCATTTTGAAAAACTCATATTCATTTACCAAGGCAACAATCTTTGACTTTTTGACTTTTGTGGTTCCTTTATAAGTTAACTCCAATTTGTCCCATATTTCTTTTGCAGTCTCACAATTTGATATCTTGTAATATTCTTCTCCACTAACTGCACAAAGAAGTAAACTTATAGCATGTGCATTAGTTTGGATTACCTTTTGTTTTTATTTGGTGACCTTGAAACTTTCATGATCTTCTATATTAGTACTGCTAGATTCTTTGCCTTTGTCTTTTGGCTTCTCTTTGAGTCCTGGAATCGGCTTTGGACCCTTTTTGATGATAACCCAATCTTGGAAGTCATTTGATTGGACAAAAATTCTTAACCTATTTTTCCAGTAAGACTAATGTTTCCATTAAAGAATGGTCGTCTTGTGGAGGAGTGACCATTCTAGAGAAGAGCACCGAGAATTTGATAATCTACCATTTGATCTTTGCTGACATACGGTTAAGCAACACTGTTGGTAAGACCCGCTCTTATGCCAATTGAAATTCAAGAGGTGGGTGAGCTGAAAATTTTCTATGAGTCGACTACTGACTCCTCATAGTTGCCTCACCTGCAGATTAGTACACATCACAAAACAAATTATATTTGAAATAATTAAGCAAGTAAATAAACAAATGTAAAGTAAAGACGAAGAGATTTATCCTAGTTTGGAACACTAATGTGGTGCCTACTTCAAGTCCCCTTGGGTTTCAAAGTTTACTTAGATCGTTCAATGTCGGGCTCGAGTACAATGATGGGAAACAAGTTCCAAAGACTTATTTTGTTCTTTAGATCTTATGACACAACTTTAATTATTGTTATAAAGTTGACTCGATCATACTCTTTATACAACAATTATAAAATAAAGGTTACAAAGCTTCGTGAGACTAAGATTGAGACACTTTTATATTCTTCTTGAAGTTGCGTAACCCGTGTCTGTCTTTAGTCCTCTTTTTTTATAATCTTTGGTCGCTACTCTTCATAAGGAAACCCAAGATATTTCTTCTCAATCAAGGATTTGTATTGATTCCTTCATTGAGGAATATGTCCTTATGATATGTTTATATCAGATATGTCCATATACGACTTTTAGTAAAGTCCATATCAGATATGTCCGTGATTTTTTCTTTCTTTTGGTCTGGTATTGATTGATGCTTTTCCAAGTTTATTGTGATCTTTTCTTTCCCTCACTTTATTGTGATTGATCTAATTTGTTGTGACTTTGGGGCTAAGATTCTCATTCCATTTATTTTTATTTTGATTGATTTATTGGATGCCGCAGATTGTAAATTGATGTCCTTCCATTTCTAAAGTCTTCTTTCTTTATTATTCAAACATTAGCCATGTTCAATGTCCTACAAAGATCTACCCATTAGTTTTTCACTATTAAAATGTATACTTTGGAGGGTAATAGTAGTTGGCTCAACCACTTGCCTCTCATTGAATTTGCCTATAACAATAGTTACCATTCTAGCATTGGTATGGATCCATCTAAGGCATTGTATGGTAGGAGGTGTTGAGCTCCTATTGGGTGGTTTAAGATTGGTGAAAAAGAGATATTTCGCCTGAATTTGGTTCACCAAGATAGGGAAAGAAGGTAAAGGTGATTCAAGATAGACTTAAGACCACCCAGAGTCGCCAAAAGTCCTATCCACCCGTAAGGCTAATGGACTTGGAATTTGAGGTTGGATATTGAGTGTTCTTAAAGGTGTCTCCCATGATAGGAGTAATACAGTTTGGGAATAAGCAAAAACTCAGTCGTGGGTAGATGTTTAGGTTAAATCGTGCTAGTCAATGCCCTGTCCCATCATTCAAGGTTGAATGCTTCTAAGTAGGGAGACTAAAATGCCTCATACTTTGTTCTTTACAAATTTCCTAACCTTTAGGCTCTATGCCCATCTTATGACTCATACCATGAATCATATGGTATGGTTATGGGTTTAGGGGCCCAAGTCACAATAAAACTAGTATATTATTGGACATTTTCTATCCTGGTTACAAGAGACTCCTCATGAGTCATATGATCATATGGTGAGTGGTTAAGGGTCTAGTCGTATGTTTTCTAGTATCAAAGACCTTAGTGTTTTGCGTTGGCAATGACTAGACTATACGTGTTGTATGGTCTAGTGCCGAGTGGGACTAAAAAGTCATAAGTTGGACAGTGTGTGGTTTCCAATTTTCTGTCTTGTTGAAGACTCAATAGTACGAGTCATAAGATGTGGTGACTACTTAATAGCTTGACTCGTAGCCACCTATAGACTTTTTACAACTTTTAAGGTAAGGGTATTTGGAAATTTCCCACCCCAAATCCTTAAGACCCCACATCTTATAACACCTTTTGGTCATCCATTACACACTTTACAATATCAAACACTCTCTTTAAGACTTCTCACAAAAGGTTAGGCTAAGGTTTCTTCAAAGTGGTCATCTAAGGGCTTAAAAATCAAATTCTCTTCGTGAATCTTTGTAACTTAGTCATGTGAATCTTGCCTCATTGCTAGTTCAATAAAATAATATATGTAGATCCTTTTTCATGAGTCATTAATGGTGGTTTTAAAAACCATGGTTGAGGGTTCGAGTCCCAAAGTTGATTAATAATAGTTATGGCATGTTGTACGCTTGCAAGTGGGGTTGGTATGATGATATCAACGAGATGCCTTTGGTAAATAATTGGATTAATGGTTGTATACGTTTAATTAATATTTTAATTGGACTTTAAAGTCGGATGTGCATTTGTGTCATGAAAGTGGAGTCCAAAGTACTAACACTGGAAATAACTAGCCGTTGCACGTGTCTTTATGACTGGGAGGTTCGAGTCCCCCGAATGAATATACGAATGGGAGGTTTGATTCCCCTATATTGTATACATTGATACTTAAGTCACCTTGATTATGCCAAAAGGTTCGAGTCCCCCTTAAAGGAATATATGAAAATAGATGTTCTCTGGTTCGTGCGGCTACACATACTGGGGCACTTCCAGCTAGGGGAGAGCTAGGTCAATATAGCCAGTGGGTGCCTTTTTTTGATAGCTAAGCTATACAACCCAGGTTAAGTTTTGCAAAGTTCATGCTAAGCCTTGTTCCTTGCCCCGACATGTCATATTATATATTTTTGTGTGTGTGTGTATATGTATATCATATGAAATTATGCTTTGGATGTTGCACTTGTTTTGAATTGCTGTCATGGAATTATTTTGTTCTTCTATCCCTGAGTTACATGCTAGAACTCTAACTGCTAACCGTCTCCGAACACTATATCTTCATGTGATGTAGGCACCAGTACTTTTTCTACTTTTCCTACGCAGTGATTAGGTGCTCGAGTTGTTTTATGAGTTGATATTGAAGTGGTGAGCTTCTATACTTCAGAAGGCTTCATTTCATGGTATTTATCTCCTATGTTTTAAACCTTGTTTTGACTTTTTTTGGCTACTGTCGGGGGCATGTCCCGACATTTTATTGATTTCAGATTTTGTAGAGGCTTTGTTGGATACTATGAAATTGGGTGGTTTGGTTGATTGTTTAGGTGACGAACGATTGTCCGATTATCGGTGGTTGTATAGACATATTATGAATTTTTATTAGATTTATTATATGCTATCTTGTTATATGTTCAAAATTCATCCGATAATGGAGGTTGTTGTGTTAGTTGGGTTAGGCAAGGGGGTAATCTCCGGTCTACTTAGGACTTGAGATACCCATCACGGCAAGACCCTTTATTCGGGTTGTGACAAAAAACCTTCAAATATTCACTAACTATGGGAACAGATATCAGTGAAGGACCCTCGAGTTAGAATCTTTAACCAGGACCAAATGATAGAGTCATCTCTTGAAATTAATTTTTGGGCGTAAGATACGATATGAACCTCTCATTTGTCTCTAGGGAACTTCCTTTCTATTTAACAATTGGTTCATTAGTGAATTTAAACATGACCTTAAAGGTTTGACAATCTAGAAAAGCATAGCAGGAGTGCAGCCAACCCATCCCCAAAATAACATCAAAGTTAATCATGTCTAACTTTAGATCCACCAGAGTTTCTCTACCACCAACGGATACCACACCCCCCTATAGACTCTTCTAGTTACCATAGAGTCAGCCACCGAGGTAGACACAAAAAAAGGATCATAAATACACTCTCGACCAAAACAAAAATATACAACCACAAATGGGATAACATAACAAAGAGTGGATCCTGGATCAAGTAAATAGTACACATCACGAGAAAGGAGTTTCAATATACCTGTAACGATATGAAAAGGTGCCTCATAGTATTGATGAGAAGAAGGAGCATATAAGCAATTCTGACCAGTGCCATTACTAGAAATAGAAGAAGCACCCTTTGGTGCATGCGCTAATGAAGAGGAAACATGCAATATCCTGTACTTTTCCTAGCTAAATTTAGCCCCTAAAATGTTTAGGATTATATTCTAAAATGAATAACTCTTGGTATATGTAGAATTTTTAAGTTCTAGACCCACCAATGTGTAGATATTGACTCGTCTTTCCAATGATACCAATTTCACCTCAATCTGATACTCAGTTGAGAAGTCATGCCATTTTTAGAATAGACAGTGTCTCAAAATGGGCAGAACCGCATCGCAGTGACATGGAAAATGACATTTGTCAAATTCCAGTAGACCACCGCGATTGGACTACATTGTGGTGAAGTCCTATTTCCTAATTTTAATTTCTAGTGGCTCACCACGATGGTGGCGCATCGTGGTGATGGCCTAAATGGTATTGCTATGGCTTACTGCGATAGCTCTGCATCGCATTGATTTTCCAGTTCCTAGATGTCAATTTTCAGTAAGCCACTGCAATAGTGGCGCTTTGTGGTGGGTGGTAAAATCAGTATTTCCAGTTTCTAAAATTATTTTAAAAGGGTAGTTTGGTCTTTTTCCAAGACCCCAAATCATGAATAACATAAGATTAAACCTATTCTAAGCATTCTTTGCTCACTTTTCATCAATTTACTCTCTAAGAAAACCCTAGAACTCAAAACTTAATCTCCAAGAAATCCAATTTCCTCCATTATTTTTCCAAGATAGCTAAAAATTAAGGATTCCCAATTCAAAACTTTAAGAGGCCATCTTCAAAAGCACGATTAGGAATTCAAGATCAAGCTTTTTATTCAATTTCATCAATTAAGGTATGTAGGATTTTGAACAAGGATAAATCTCTCATCCTTATCCCAAAACTAGTTTTTAATTACAAATTCACATGAATTTACATGAATTTCAATTTAGGGTTCATATATGTTTATTGTTAATTGAAAATTTTGAGATTTCAAGTAAATTAGGTGATGACTTACATGTCTACTTTCATAAATTCATGCAGGTGACCATATTTTCTAGATTTTGAGTGGAATTATTAATATTTTCATTATCAAGAAAGAACTTTATGATGATTTAACATGAAATTGATGCATGGGTTATCAAGCACTAGTTAAATGTTTCTATTTCAAGAATGATTATGCTTTTAAGCATCTTATGATATGTTTATAGAAAGCTTTGAACAAAGATTTGATTTTTTGATCTTTAGCTAAGATATGAAATCCACTTTACAGCTTAAATTTGGTTTTGAATAAACAGATATAGAGTTAGCTTTCAGTATGAAATATTATGACTTTTAAAAGTGGATTTCCTACAGAATGAGCATACAAATTAAAGAGAGTAGTATTTAGCACCGAGCAAAAAGTGTGGGTTTAGCGTATCCTACTTTCCTAGAACTATGAGCCAACATAGGTACAGATTCAGTATTACCATTTGTATATGGATGACAATCACAGATGTGATAACATAGCTCAGGTTATACTCCTTATCAAGAGTATGACACCTCTCCCCAATGTGAGGTTTTCCCTATGGGGGAACGAGACGTTGGACTCCTTGATAGCTCATATGGTTTTTATCAATTAGAAGAATAACTCTAACAATAAAGGATTTAAAAATAGTTTTAAAGTATTTCCCTTCTAGTAAATGTAAATAAACAACTTTTGAGTATATTTCCCTACTAGTAATACTAATACAACAACTTTTGAAATAATTTCCCTACAGTTTAACAGAAAAGAATGATAGATAATAGCTCATCTTTTAGACTTTAAATGTGATGGCTCACCAAATTTATGCAGTATGTTTTATTATTCATGATTTATGATTTTTATCTTTCAGTTATTCCGGCCATGTGAGTCATTACATATAACATGCATATTTTATGAATTTTTATAACATTGAGATATTACTTTTACTTATGCATTCACCCTCACATGCTCAGTACATCCTCAAAGTAATGATCTACATATACGTCTATGTGCTACATTGTCTCATAATGTAGGTTTAGGTGCTCAGTTTCAGCAGCGTTAGTAATTTTGGGCATCTCTATCAACATCCCGATAGTGTGTGAGTCCTTATGATTCAAGGCCCCCATTTATCTAGATTTCTAGTTTTCTTAGTATTTGATTAGTTACTTTTAGTTTATTCTGAGTTAGTTAGGGGGTTTTCGCAATGCTCTATAGTTTCTTAGTAGAAGAGGCTTGTAGAACTACTTGCTATTATAGTCAGACTTTCAGCATTAGTTATCCAGACAATATATTTAGTTGATCTCAGAAATTTTTGGTATAATTTAGTATTTTAGCATTTCTATCTAATTAAATTACTTTAATATGAGTTATAAACTTAGTAGAGGGCCTACAAGGTTAGCTTGAGACTACTCGTAGTCTTGAGCACAGTGTAACATCTCAGGACAAGGTTTTGAGGCATTACATACTTAGTATTAGAGCTTAAGGTTTAGAGATTCCTAGGGAGTTAGACAGGACACACAACTTAGAGTATTGATCATGGGTGTGAAGTATGCCACATTTATGAGCAAGTGGCTACGGGATATTTGAGGAAATCATCTCTTTATTTTATCTTCTATTAACTTATGATCTTTTATGATAGAACATGCCTTTTCACAGAGCTAATGCCTATAGGAATGATAACCAGTCGCCCCAGCCCGTTGATCCTCTAAATGAGAATGTATCTTATGCTAAATTTCGGGCTTCCTTTTAGATGTTAGCTCAATCTATGACTGCTAATGTTCAGGCCTATAATTAGGCTGCAATTCTACATCAGTAAGAGGCTGATTTAGCTGTAGCCATACTTCATGACTTTATGAGAATAAGTGTGCCTGAATTCTATGGGTCAAAGTTAGGTGAGGACCTACAGTTGTATCTTGATAAGGTGGAAAATATCACCTAATTTATACATGTTACTGAAGAGAAAAGTGTAGAATTGGCTTCTTATAAGCTGAAGAATGATGCTTATGATTGAGTTTTTATGTGGAAGACTGGTAGGGGTAAGAATGCAACTCACATAAGTTGGCAGGTGTTTCAGGATGCTTTTCTAGACAGGTTCTTTCTGCGTGAGTTATGGAAAGCCAATATTGAGGATTTCATGAACCTGAGCTAGGGCTCAATGATAGTAAAGGAGTACTACCTTAAGTTTAACCAGTTATCTAAGTATGCTACTGAGTTGATAGCTGGCACTAGATTTAGTATGAGTAATTTTGTTACTGAAGTATCTGGATTAGTTGTCAAGGAGTGTAGGACTTCCATGCTTATTAGAGACATGGATCTTGCTAGATTAATGGCTCATACCCAATTGATTGAGGCAAAAAAGTTGAAGGGAAAAGATAAAGTAATAAGAAGGCTAGAAATGGGCAGTTTCAGTATAGTCAGTCAAGGTCTGTAGGGGGAAATCATTTGCAATTTGAGAGTCATCTGCCTTTGCCAGCTCTATCTTCAGCTAGTACCCCTGCACCTAGAATTAAGAAGGAATAGTAGGGCAAGACTTCTATGTCCATATCTCAAAATAGTGCGGGTGGAAGGCCTCATTATCCTTCATGTGCTAGATATGGTAAGAATTATCCTGGTAAGTGCTTTTTGGGTCAGAAAGGTTTCTTTGGATGTGGTCAGTTAGTCAATGGTATCAAGGAGTGCCCATTTTCTAAGCAAGGAAGCAGGGATCTTTGTCCCCAAACTCAGGCTACTAGTGCACCAGCTCCAAAAGCTCGCCTAATCCCTCCTTAGTGCGCATCATCCAACACCTGTGGTGGTCAGTACCAGGATCGGTTCTATGCTTTACCATCCCATCATGAGCAGGAGAGCTCCCCAGATATTGTTATTGGTATGCTTTATGTTTTTTATCTTGATGTTTATGTGTTCTTGGACCCTGGGTCGAGTTTCTCTTATGTGACCCCATTAGTTGCAATAAATTTTTAAATAGGTCTTGAAAAGAACCATGAGCCCTTTTTGGTTTCTACCCCAGTAGGTGAGTCAGTTGTTGCCAAATAGATCTATAGAAAGTTTCCCATTTTCGTTCTTTATAGGGTTAGCTGATTTGATAGAATTACCTGTGATTGACTTTGACCTTATTATTGGTATGGATTGGCTCCTTTTCTATTATGCATACATAGATTGTCGTACCCGAGTAGTGAATTTTCAGTTTCTTGATAAGCCAGTCTTTAAGTGGGAAGGTAATTCAGTATCTCCTAAGAGTTATTTCATATCTTAGCTTAAGGTAGAAAGTTGATATCTAAAGGGTGTATCTATCATCTATTTCGAGTTAAAGACACTATGTCTGAGACTCCAATAGTTCAGTCTGTTAGTGTAGTTAATGAGTTTCCTGATGTTTTTATCGAAGATTTACCATAGGTACCTCCCGATAGGGAAATAGAATTCAGTATTAATGTTCTCCTAGATACTCAGCCTATCTCCATTCCCCCATATTGTATGGCTCCTACTAAGCTTAAAGAGTTGAAAGAGAAACTCAAAGATCTCTTAGACAAAGGTTTCATAAGGCTAAGTGTCTCTTCATTGGGCGCTCCCATCCTATTCGTGCGTAATAAAGATGGTTCTCTGTGAATGTGCATTGACTATCATTAGCTAAATAAAGTCAAAATCAAAAACAAATATCCTCTTCATAGAATTAAAGATTTATTTTATCAACTACAAGGTGCAAGTTACTTCTACAAGATAGACCTTAGATTTGGCTTTTCTCAGTTTAGAGTAAGGGAATGTGATATTATAAAGACAGCTTTCAGAACTCGTTATGGTCATTTTCAGTTTTTAGGCATGTCCTTCGAAATAACAAATGCCCCAATAGCCTTCAAGGACTTAATGAACAATGTGTTCAAACTGTACCTAGACATGTTTGTCATTGTGTTTATCGATGATATCCTTGTCTATTCTCGTGGTGAGGATGATCATGCAGACCATCTTATAATTGTGTTGCAAACTCTTAGAGATCATTAATTGTTTGCCAAATTCAAAAAATGTGAATTTTGGCTAAGGTCAGTAGCTTTTAAAGGTCATACTTTTTCCAGTGATGGCATTAGAGTTGATTCTCAAAAGAGCGAAGCTATGAGAAACTGGCCTAGACTTATCTCTCCATTAGACATTAGAAGTTTCTTGGGTTTAGCTAGATATTATAGACGGTTTGCTGAGCGTTTTTTGTCCATTGCATCTTCTATGATCAAATTGACTCAGAAGAAAGTTAATTTTCAGTGGTTAGATTCCTGTGAGAAGAGTTTTTAGGAGTTGAAGAATCTACTCACTTCGTCCCCAATTTTAACACTACATGATGGTACAGATGGATTCGTTGTATACTGTGATACCTCTAGAGTTAGTTTGGGTTGTGTGTTAATGCAGAGAGGTAAAGTCATAGTCTATGCCTCTAGACAGGTTAAGCCTCATGAAAAAAACTACCCTACCCATGATCTTGAGTTAGCTGCTGTTGTGTTTGCATTAAAAATCTAGAGGCACTATCTTTATGGGGTGCATGTTGATGTATTTATGGATCATAAAGGTTTGTAGTATGTGCTCACTCAGAGGGATTTAAATCATAATCAAAGAAGGTGGTTAGAATTGTTGAAGGATTATGATAAGAGCATGTTGTATCATCTGGGCAAGGCCAATGTAGTGGAAGACGCCCTTAGTAGATTGTCTATGGGCAGTATTACTCACATGGAAAATAATAAGAAAGAACTAGTTCGGGATGTTCACTAATTAGCTAGATTGAGTGTAAGGCTAGTTAACTTAGCTAAAGAGAATGTTTGGGTTCAGAGTAGTTCAGAATCTTCTCTAGTTTCTGAAGTTAAAGAGAAACTGGATAGGGATCCTAGTGTAATACCCCGCAAAGTCCTCTTCCAGTCTGAGCCTTAGAGCATATTCAGTAAAGTGGAAATATGAGTCTAAAAGTTTCAAAAATATCTTCCTAAGTATGAAATACTTTGAATCGTGTGGAATTTCTCTAATTTCTATTGATACCAAATTCACCCAAATTGGACACTCGGGTGAAGAGTTAAAGCCATTTTAGTGAGACAGTGTGCCACCTGGTACCTTAGCGCATCGCGGAGCCAGCCAAAATAGCAATTGTCAAATTACAGTGACACTCCTTATTTCCACCGCATCGCAGTATAGTTCTAGTTCCCAACCAATATGTCAATGTGATTTACACCACGTCGCGCCGTCATGCAGTTTCTCAATTGTCCATTTTCCAGTGAACTGGGGCGATTATGGCGCATCGCGCCGGCATGAAAAATTGAAATTTTCAGTTTAATTCCAAGGACGAAAAGTGGCTTTTCCCAACCCCTATATATACCCCCTTTACACAAGAATTGGCCTCATTTTCTCTCTTTTCACTCCCAAAGTTTGGGTTTTAAAAAAATTAAAATCTCATCTCTTCTTCAAGTAAAATTCAAGAAAGATCTAGAGAAATCAAGAATCTCTCCAAAGGCCTTTAAGAAAAAAGTTTCCCCAAGGTATGTAGATGTTGATTCTTGGGCCCCTTTCATCCATGAAGCTCAAGAACCCTTTTTAAAACTTCAAGATTTTTATGTTTATGAGATTCCACGATTTGTATGAGTTGAAATTGATGTTCCTTGTGATGTTGAGTTTTGATTCATGTTTGTGTACAAGATTTATGAGCTTTGACCCTAGTATGTGGAATTTTCATGGCATTTGGTTGTAGAAACGGTTGAATAAGCGAAACATATCCCCCATAGGTTTGATAAAGAGCCTAGGTAAAACATAAAGGACATTGTAGTATGTTGAAGATGAAACCCCAAATTGTGAGTTAGTTTATGCATGCCTAGTGTTTGATAAAATGCCCAAGTGGATGAATTATTCCATGATAGTGGGAAATCCCCAAATAAGTATGAACCTGTGCGTGTCTAGTGATTGTTGAAGGATCTTAGTGAACAAGTGGAGATGTGATGGTAGAAAATTCCCCAATTATGTGCTCTTTGATATATTCTAAGCTTTTAATACATGTCAAGTGGTTAGCAAGTAAGTTGAGACATGATAGTATAACATTTTCCCCAAATCATATGATGTCCAAATATATGTCATGACTGATTTAGGTGTGAAGTACTTGAGGAAAGACCTTGTTGAATGGAGTATGATCTACTATCATGTTTCCCCTATGCTATTATATGTTTATGATCCCTAAATACTCAAAGTGATGTCTTAGTGATTGTGAGGATGAACATATGATATGATTCCTAAATACTTAAAGAGATGCTTTAATGATAATGATGATAAATGTATGACTGTGATGATGATAATGAATGAATGGTTATGATGATGGAGGAATGATTATGCTTTATTTTATGTTATCGAGTCCTAGGGGTATTTGTACCCGATAATTTAGCTGATGTCTAGAGGCCGTGTCAGTTTCATGATTATTCCAGTCAAGCCATGATTCTTAGAACTCAGTGAACTATAGAACTCTGTATCCCCAGACAATTGCAGAACTTAGGAAAGCTCAGTAATCTCAATTATCCTTGTAATCTCCGTATCGCTAGTGATCTAGCCTCAGTCCTGTAATCATCTCAGATCTAATAGTATGCAAGTGTTCAATTCTAATATCGGAAGTGACCGAATAATCTATTCAAGCTCTGTATCGTCAGTCAATATCGTGATTCAATACCATTTCCGTCAGATACAGAACTAAGTGATCTCAGCATAACTCAGTCAGAACTTTTCGTAAACATAATTAGTATCAGATTCAATTCAGTTGTGTTCAGTTAAGAATTCAGTCACAGTCTTTTAGTTGGGAGTAGAAACTAGCACCGAGCGAGGGAAGGGATGGTGGCTCCTCCTTTTAATGAGAAAGAGAGGCCGGAGTCATTAGTAGTAATCCTTGACCACCAGAACTGCGTAGCCAACACAAGATACAGGAGTCACCATTAGGAAAAGGTTTTCACCTACAGGGGAGAGTATTTTACAATTATATTGCCTTAGGTCGACTGCCTGGTAAGGGTTATCCGCCAGAGAGGATTGACTAGAGAGAGGTCTTTACCCTTGGCATGGTACTGACACCCTTCCAACTAGGGTTACAGGCTGGGCCTCACCTATGGTAGGTTGGGGCATGTCGGTTAAGTAACTACTTCCCATAGTTTTGGTTACAGTCTCAATTTCAGTATCAATCTTTAACAATCAGGATTGTCAGATACAGTCATCTATCATTATAAGGAACTCAGATAATTCCATTAATTCATAGACTATCCCATCAGATAGGCTTGGTCTCAACAGTTATTTGATATCATATTCAGAGATCCGCTAGATTGGCTTGATTCACAGTCTCAGATTCTATTAAGTATCTTTGTTGTCAGATTCAGATATATTTATATTTCTTATCATTGATAATAGTTTCTGAAATTATTTGTTAGAGAGGTTGATCTTAAATCCTATCAGTCGAAAGCAGTAAAGCTCAGAATTTAGTCCTCGATATAAGTGCATCCAAATCTCCAGTTATCAGTATTAGATGAATTAGTGATTCAGCATCTCAGTGTCAGTAGTGAGTTTAGTCTGCGGTAAAGTGGTATCTAAGATTTAGTATCTAGAGTAGTGATGATTGTGATTATGGTTTGTGCATTCATGTATGTGTTTTCATGCGACATTTTTATGATTATTTAGTTTAGATATTGTGCACGCATGAGCCTTTGTATTTACCTTTACCTCACCTACATACTTAGTACATCCCTGTACTGGCGCATTTGCACTATGGTGTTTTATTTGGCAACATAGGTTCAGAGGCACAGGACCCAGAGTTTCCTCAGTAGTTCCATCCCAGTCAGCAGGAGTAGTTGTAGCAGTGAGTCCTCTTTTTTCGAGGATGAGTTTCATTTTACTATTATTTACGTAAGATTTTGTTTATATTTTCAGTTGACGGAGTTAGTTGGGGACATATCCTATCAAATCCATAGCTCAGACAGTATAAAGGCTTTACAGATAGATGTCGGATGTATTAGTATTTAGTTTTCTATATTTTGAGTATTTATAGATGTGTTGAACCTTATGCCAGTTTCCACATTTATTTCAGATATTATGTAGTGTGCAGGTATAGATATCAGTAAAGGGTTAGCTTATGGTCCTTTGGGATCATAATCACCGTGTTACATCTCGATATGGGATCTCAGGGCGTTACACCTAGTTTGTTCAAACTGAAGGGTTCAGTTAAAGACCAAAAGGTAAAAGTTTCCTCCCATAGAGGAGATGGTGTGTTGAGATACCAAAGTAGATTTTGTCTACCATGTGTTGATGATTTAAAGAAACGGATTATGGTAGAAGCGCATGGTGCGTGTTATTCCACCCATTTAGGAGCAACTAATATGTATCGTGATCTGCAGGAAGTCTGTTGGTGGAGTGATACGAATAAGGATATTGCAGAGTTCATAGCTAAGTGTTTAGTTTATCAACAGGTTAAAGTAGAGAACCAAAGACCTGGTGGCATATTAGAGGAGTTTGGTATTCCCACTTAGAAGTGGGAAGAGGTGAATATGGACTTTGTGACTGGATTACCCCATTTACGTCGTCAACATGATTTGATTTGGGTTACAACAGATAGATTAACTAAATCTGCTCATTTCTTGCCAGTTTACATGTCCTACACAACTGAAGATTATGCTAAGTTGTATATCAGAGAGTTAGTTAGATTGCATGGAGTTCCTTTGTATATCATCTCAGACATAGGTACTCGGTGTACCTTTCAGTTTTGGAAAGTCTTTCAAAAGGGTCTTGGTACCCAAGTTCATCTCAGTTGAGCCTTTTATCCACAGACAGATGGTCAGGCAGTGAGAACCATTTAGACTTAGAAGATATATTGAGATCTTGTGTGCTTGATTTAACGGGTAGTTGGGATGAGCATTTTCCATTGATTGAGTTTGCCTATAATAACAGTTACCATGCTATCATTCAGGTGGCCCCATTTGAGTCTGTATGTGAGAGAAGATGTAGGTCTCTTATCGTTTGGTTCAAAATGGGTGAGGCCACTTTTATTGGGCTAGATATGGTGTTTGAAGCTATGGAGAAATTTAAGTTGATTTGAGAAAGATTAAAAGCAGCTCAGAGTCATCAGAAATTGTATGCAGATGTGAGAAGGAGAGATCTTTAGTTTGAAGTAGATGACCTTGTGTATTTGAAAGTTTCACCTATGAAGGGGATGAAGAGATTTGGCCAAAAGAGGGAAGCTTATCCCCTGATATATAGGCCCCTATAGGATTTTTAATCATATTGGGAAGGTAGAGTATGACCTTGAGCTACCCGCAGACTTGTCCTCAGTTCATAAAGTGTTTCATGTATCCTTATTGAAGAAGTGTATGGATGATTCAACTGTTGTAGTTCCTTTAGAAAGAACAGATATTCAGAATAGCCTTTCATATGAAGAAGTTTCAGTAGAGATTCTTGATCATCAGATTCATAGGCTAAGGAACAAAGAAGTTTCCTTGGTCAAAATTTTATGGCAAAATTAGTCTGTTGAGGGCTCTACTTGGGAAATAGAAGCAGACATGCGTACCAAATATCCTCATCTCTTCTCCATAAATTTAGATTCAGCCAAAGGTAATAGTCTTCCTTAATTCAATTCTTTTCCAATCTCAGATTCAGCCATATAGCTATCTTTAGGTATATTCATGTACTTGCAGATTAGCTCAATCGCTCAGTATATTTTAGATTCAGTCATACAACTTGTTTCAGTTTTTTATGCCTGCATATAGCCTCAGTTCCTCAGTATTTTCAGCTTAAATAGTCTCAATTGAGGATGAATATTCCCAAGGGGGAGATAATAAAATATCCCATACTTTTCCTAGCTAAATTTTGCCCCTAGAATGTCAAGGATTAGCTTAAAAAATGAATAACTCTATGTACATATATAATTTTCAAGATTTAGACCCACCAATGTGTAGATAATTGACTCAGCTTTCCAATGATACAAATTTTGCCTTAATTTGATACTCGATTGAGAAGTTATGACATTTTTAGTAGAGACATTGTCTTAAAATGGGAAGAACCATGTCGTGGTGACATGAAAAATAACATTTGTCAAATTCCAGTAGACCACTGTGATTGTAATCTATCGCGGTGAAGTCCCATTTCCCAATTGTCAATTTCTAGTGGCTCACCATGATGGTGGCGCATCATAGTGATGGAATAAATGGAATTTCAGTGGCTTACCGTGATACCTCCACATCACGTTGATTTTCCAGTTCCCAGTTGTCAATTTCCAGTAAGCCACCACGATAGTGGCGCGTTATGCTGGGTGGCAAAATCGGGATTTCTAATTTCTAAAATATTTTTAAAGGAGTAGTTTGGTCTTTTCCCAAGCCCCCAAATCCTGAATAACATAAGATTAAACCTATTCTAAGCATTCTATGCTCACTTTTCATCTATTTACTCTCCAAGAAAACCCTAAAGCTCAAAACTTAATCTCCAAGAAATCCAATTTCCTCCATTATTTTCCAAGATAGCTCAAATTAAGGATTCTCAATTCACGAACTTCAAGAGGTCATCTTCAAAAGCACGATTAGGAATTCAAGATCAAGTTTTTAATTCAATTTCATCAATTAAGGTATATGGGGTTTTGAACAAGGATAAATCTCTCATCCTTGTGCCCAAAACTAGTTTTTAATTACAAATTCAGATGACTTCAAATGAATTTCAATTTAAGGTTCATACCCATTTATTGTTACTTGAAGATTTTGAGATTTTAAGTAAATTAGGTGTTGAATTACATGTCTACTTTCGTAAATTCATGTATGTGACCATATTTTCCAGATTTTGAGTGAAATTATGAATATTTTCATTATTAATCATGAACTTTATGATGATTTACCATTAAATAGATGCATGGGTTATCAAGTCCTAGTTAAATGTTGCTATTTCAAGAATATTATAATTTTAGGCATCTTGTGATCTATTTATAGACAACTTTGAATAAAGATTTGATCTTTTTGATCTTTAGCTAAGATATGAAATCCACTTTATAGCTTAAATTTAGTTTTGAATGAACAGAGACACAGTTAGCTTTTAGTATGAAATATTATGACTTTTAAAAGTTGATTTTCGAGAGAATAAGCATACAGATTAAAAATAATAGTATTTAGCACCGAGAGTAAAGTGTCGGTTTAGCATATCTTACTTTCCTAGAACTACGAGCCAACGTAGGTACAGATTTACTATTCCTATTTTGATATGGATGACAATTACAGATGTGATCACTTGTCTAAGGTTATACTCCTTAGCAAGAGTATGACACCTCTCCCCAAGATGAGGTTTTCTCCTTAGGAACAAGACATTGTACTCCATGATAACTCACATGGTTTATGTCGGTTAGAAGAACCTCCCTAACAATAAAGGCTTTGAGAATAGTTTTAAAGTATTTCCCTGCTAGTAAAATTAAATAAATAGCTTTTGAGTATATTTCCCTACTAGTAATAATAATACATCAACTTTTGAAAGAATTTCCCTACAGTTTAACAAAAAAGAATGATAGATAACAACTCAGCTTTTAGACTTTAAATGTGATGGCTCACCAGATTTATGCAGTATGTTTTATTATTCATGATTTATGGTTTTCATCTTTCAATTATTCTAGCCATGTGAGTCATTATATACATCATGCATATTTTATAATTTTTTATAACATTGAGATATTACTTTTACTATTGCATTCACCCCCACATGCTCAGTACATCCTCAAAGTACTGATCAACATATACATCTATGTGCTACATTGTCTCATAATGTAGGTTCAGGTGCTCAGTCTTAGCAGCATCAGTGATTTCGGGCATCTCTTCTACATCCCGACAGTTGATGAGTGCTCATAATTCGAGGGCCCCATTTATCCAGATTTCCAGTTTTTTTGAGTATTTCATTAGTTACTTTCAGTTTATTCCAAGTCAGTTCAGGGTTTGTCCCAATGGCTCTCAGTTTCTTAGTAGTAGAGGCTTGTTGGACTACTAGCTATATTTAGACTTTTAACATTAGTTATCCAAACAGTATATTTTGTTGATCTCAAATAGTTTTGAAATAATTCAGTATTTTTTCATTTTTATCAGATCAAATTACATTAATATGAGTTATAAACTTACTAGTAGGCTTATAGGGTTAGCTTGAGACTACTCGTAGTCTTGAGCACCGTGTGATGTCTTAGGACCTAGTTTTGGGGCGTTATAAAATAGGAACCTAATTGTCCCTAGAAGAAACCCTAGATGGATAATCACGCTACATATGGCCAATTTGACCATAATTAAAACATTGGTCTTTCCCCTTCTCCTATTGGCCATGGTATAGCTGACCACAAAATCGACAAGGATGATATAATAGAGCGGACTGAGCCCCACCATCCTGAGATTGGGCACCCTATTGCCTGTATCCTCAATCATGCTGAGAAAAATGATTACCTAGTTTCGAGTAATAAGTACTAGCCGTAGAGAATAAACCCAAATTCCCCCACTTCTTCTTAGGCCACTTCCCCCCATCTCTACCACTCTGCTGCTGGCCTCCACCCTTATAAAAAAATCTAAATTTCTTACTCTTCCTCTCACCAATCTCAGTCTGCTTCTTCATTTCTTCCTCAATCTACTGCATATGTACTACAATCCAAGAAATATCCATATCTTTGTTCAATAAAGCCACCTTACTCTCCAAAATCAACTCACAAGACAACCCAGAAGCAAACTTGCACCTTCTAACTCTCACGCTAGACACCAACTCAAGAGCATACCTGAATTATTGATAGAATTTCCTGAATAATTGATGGAATTTTAAGGCATACTCCTTGACTGTCATTCTCCTTTGTTTTAGATTCACAAATTCCTCTTCTTTTGCCTCCCTCAATGCTTGAGAAAAGAAGCAGTTGAAAAAGGTACTAGAAAAGTCACCCCACAGTGCAGAGTCAGCATTATCTCCCCTAGATTGTTCCCACTCTTCATATCACTAGTATTCCATATCCTTCAATTGGTAGGAAGCAAATTCCATGCCTTCAACATCTAAAAAATGCATAATCTAGAAGATCTTCTCCATCTCATTAATAAAATCTTGAGGATCCTCCTCAACCTCAACACCAGTAAAAGTTGTAGGACTCAACCTCATGAATTTGCTAACACTTATGGCCTTAGAAGATGGAGTACTATGCTCGAACTAAGAAGCTACCAACTGAGAAAACATATGAATAGACTGATGAAACTCAGAGTTTATCACATTAGTCTGAGGAGCTCAAGGAGGTCTAGAGGGAACTGGTGGAACTCTTGGAAGAAAATCAGGAACTAGGCCCCAAAACTGGCTCAGAACCTCAAAAGTAAGACGTGTCCAATTGACAATGTCCTTAAGTAGGATAGAGGAGTGTCCAAAAGCTTCAGATCATCTGGGAGGAATAATCTAAAAAAGAAAGTAAATGAGATTAAGGGAATCCAAGATCTTTGACTCTATATTCAAAGTAAGACAATAAGAAATAGAAACATTCCTAAATGTCTCATAGTCTTTCAGTTATAAGCATGACGTGCTACACACCCATAAAAGAGACTCTACTTGACACTTCTTTGTGGATAACCAAACCTAGGCTCTGATACCACCTTTGTCATGATGTCTACTAGGGCCTGGCTATGACGGGTATCTTAAATCCCAAGTGGACTGAATATCACCCCTTTACCTAACCTAGCAAACACCATAACTTCAAGTGTTAGATAAATTCTGAACATATAACAAGATAACATAAAATAGAACTAATAATGATTTATCATATATCTGTACCACCCACTGGTAAGAAGACAACCGTCCGTCACTGAAATAATCAACCAAACCACCTAAGTCCACAGTAATATAACAAAAACTTTACAAAACCAAAATCAATAAAATATTGGGACATTCCTCCAATAGTAGCCAAAATTAATCTAAATAAGGTCTTAGACATAGTAAATAAGGACTATGAAATAAAGCTTTTCGAAGTATGCATGATCACCACTTCAAGGTCAACTCACGAGCTAACTCGAGCACCTGATCACTGCATAAAAAAAGTAGAAAAAGTTTTGGTAACTGCATCGGGTGGGGATATTGTGTCTAAAGATGGTTAGCGATTGAAGCTCTAGCATGTAACTAAGGGATATAGAAATAAAGTAATGCCATGATCAAAGTTCAAAAATAGCATAATATCAAAAGCATAATATCATATGAAATACTTATACATATATATAAATATAATGTCATATGTCGAGGTAGGTAACAGGGCTTAGCAGAAACTTCTAAAACCTTAACCTGGGCTGTGTATTATAACCATCATTTAACAGGGCACCCACAAGCTATATGGGCCCAACTCTTACCTAGCTGAAGGACCCCAATGTGTGTAGCCACATAAACCATAGAATATCCATATTTGTATATGTTCAATCCTCCCAACATAGTCAAGGAGACTTACGTACTAGTTTATATAGTATGGGGCACTCAAACCTCCTTTTCATATATTTATTTGGGGGACTCGAACCTCCTAGTCATATAGACAAGCGCACTAGCTAGCGCAGGTTCTAGTGTTAGTCCTTCGAACTCTACTTTCATGGCCCGGCTACATATCCTACTTTAAAGACTAATTAAAACTTTCATTACACATAGACAACTATTAATCCAATTACTTACCAAAGGTATTCCATTGGTATAATAATACCAACCCCACTTTTAAGCATACAACATGCCTTGCCCATTATTAATCAACTTGGGACTCGAACCCATTGTCTAACAAAGATATCAATTCAATTCAAAATTTAGGGACTCGAACCCATTGAGTATTTCAAATCAATTTATGGACAACAAGGCCTTCATAGAACCATTTACCAACACTAATATTCATAGGTCAATGCCTTAATTCAAAACATAATTAAACATATGACAAGATCATTCTTATTGACAATTTGACAAATGGATTGAGGACATACCTTTATCAAAACCAAAAACCTTCAAATTTAGGGTTAAACATGACCCTTTAGTTAAACCATAATTCTCATGCACCCACATGTGCAAAACCATTACTAAAACATGCATAATCCTAAATTAAATCATGAGAAGCAATACTAAATAATATTCATTCAAACCATCAACCTTGGTTTTCAAAACCTCTATTAATGACTAATTAAAATTGATTTTCCCAAATTGAAATTGGAGGTGATCAATATGGATTTTATTATCGAGCTTCCTCGATCTCAAAACTAATTTGATTTGATTTAGGTCATCGGGGATACGATGATAAAGTATGCTAACTTCTTGCCAGTGAGGACTACCTTTTTGATGGAGGACTATGCAAAGTTGTATATTCAGGAGATTGTGAAACTGTATGGGGTACCTATTTTGATTATCTCTGATTATGGTACACAATTTTATTCTTACTTCTGGATGTCTTTTTAGAAGGGATTGCGTACTAAGGTTCGTTTGAGTACTATTTTCCATCTTCAAACGGATGGACCGGCGGAGAGGACTATTCAAATGTTGGGGACATGCTTCAGGCATGTGTGATTGACTATGGTGGTATTTGGGTTGAGCATCTACCTTTGGTAGAGTTTTCTTACAATAATAGTTATCATTCAAGTATTGGTATTATCTCTTTTGAAGCATTGTATGGTAGGAGGTATAGTTCTACTATTGGTTGGTTCGAGCTTAGTGAGGTAGATATGTTCAGTCTAAATTTGGTTTATCAGGCTATGGAAAAGGTAAAGGTGATTCGAGATAGGTTAAGGCTATCCAAAGTCACCAAAAGTCAAATAGAGATGTAAGGCATAGAAACTTATAGTTTTAGGTTAGGGATAAGGTGTTTCTAAAGGTATCTCCCATGAATGAAGTAATATATTTTGGTAAGAACCGAAAGCTCAGTCCCCGATTTATTGGTACTTATGCAATTTTGGTAATGTGGTTTATGAATTGAGTCGCCTTCTCATTTGAGCTCCATTCATCCGGTATTTCATATGTCTATGTTCAGGAAGTGTCTTGGTGATACTTCTTTATTGGTTCCTTTAGAGGGGTTGGGTATCCTAAATTCTCTGTCTTATGAAGTGGTTTCGGTTGAGATCTTGGATAGGAAAATTTGTCCATTACGAATAAAAGATGTCATCTCGGTTAAGGTTACGTAGTAAAGCCACAAGGTGGAAAAGGCTACATTGAAAGTGGAGGAGGACATGAATTCCAAGTATCTGCATTTATTTTCTACTTATGGGATTCGTACGTCAACATACTTTTTTTCTCAAACTTTGTTAAAGAAGAGATTAATATCTTTGCATCTTTGTTTTCTAACTTTGTTAAAGGTTGGATTGATATTTGATAATACAAATGAATCATGCCTGTGGTTACCCTACCTTGTCAATCATTCGGGGATGAATGTTCCTAGTGGGGGAGACTGAAACACCCTAGGTTTTGGGCCCTTAGAAAATTTCTTGGATTTCTAGTCACTAGATAGGATAAGACTAGGGAAAAAAACTCGTACACTAGGATACAAGTGGTATGGATTAATTGTACATTGAACTGTGTTGGTTGGTGGGTTGGATTTATTTTATTGGAATAGATACGACTTGGCTGGTATGAGTCGTATGGTGGATATGGGTCATTTGTTTTGGGTCTTTTCTTTACTTAATATTAGGCTTGGTCACTTAAGTTGGATCTGAGTATGAGTGGCTCACCAAGAGCCGTAAGAAAGGGAACAAGTCATACCATGGACTCATATGGTGGGTAATGTTCAATCCTCTTTAGATTCTATTTTATCAGGGGTACGGGTCATGTAATAGTCACATACTTTGATAGGACATGGTTAAGGGTGAGTCGTACCTTTGATAGTGTTGGGTCTAAGGGAGATGTCCTTGGGTATGAGTGGTGGGTACCACTCGTATTAAAAGGTATGACTGATATGAATAGTTGTTTCCCTCTGATGGTATTTTGGTGCAGTTTAAGCCAGTGAAATCTATACATTTCCCCATGTAACCTAATAAGACCCCATAACTTTTAACTCACTTGGGATTTTATTTTCTTGATTATCCTATTCTTTAACACACTCTAACCCTCTCTAAAGTTCTTGGGCAATGGAATCTAGGGTCTCATCATAAAGATTAATTTGGGCTTGTATTGGTAATTTCTCTCTGTTATCTTCTTCGTTTAAGGTATGTTCTCTTCCCTTATTATTAGTTCCAACTAAAGGCATGGTTTTATACAATATTTTCATGGTTTGATTATTGTATAGTTATGGGTTTTCAAATATAATTTGGGGGTTTTATTTAGAAATACTTGGTTATCATTTTCCCATGTTTTAATTATGCCTCTATATGCTTTGATGATGGTTTTGGATAATTGGTTGCATGGGAATGGTTATTTGGTAATTGGTTTCTGTTTTGGAAATACTATGCCCCCAATATGTTTGATAAAATGCCTATAAGAATGTTTTCACCATATTGTTAGATTTTAATGGAACTTGTGTATGGTTTAAACTTGGTAATGGAACCCTAAATGGTTAAATGGTTTGGAATGGTCAAACTGGAATGGTTTTGGGTTTAAAAATCATTCTTGTGAGGTACAATAGAATCTCTCAAGTAGTCTTAATAATGGAACACTTGTGGGGTACATGAGACTTTACAAAGTTAATTGGATAATGTGATCTATGGGTACATAGGAATCCTATGATCTCAAAAAGGATTGGCTAAGGACAATACTTGTAAGTTATAGTCGGTATGAAGATATTACTATGTGTATCCTTAGTTAATAATAATGATTTGGTTTGTTGAAAATATTTTTAATTTGACAATAATGGCAGCTGTATCCCTACGAGATGCAGGAACTGATCGTTCTACTCCTCCCGTTTAGAGATCGGACTTCGAGATTAGCTTTTAGATTGAAGTGGTGAGCTTTCATCTTTTCGTAAGGATCCATTTATTGATGTTATTTCATACTTTGATTTATTTATGGATATCGGTTTTGCCTATAATTGGGGGCAGTCTCAATCGAATATTGGTTATTTTTTGGTTAGAGGCTTTTGTGAAACTACTATAGGTTGGTATAGGCTGGATCGATAAGGATTTCAGCCTTAGCATTGGAGTTGGTATTGGGGCTGATAGCGGTTGACTGCATTGTATGTGTGGAATTTATCCAAATCAGGGTATGCATATTTCGACTGGGTTGGGTAATAGTGGTGGTCTTTAGTCCTGCTTGGACTTGGGATGCCTATTGCGATAAGGCCCTGGTTTGGGTCATATCAATAGTCCGAGGACCCAGCTTATCAGACTTCTTTTTTAGTGATACAAGTATATATATATACGGTAATTCATTTTTCATGTGGGTTTCAAGCTATATTAATATCATGGGTTAGCTTAGGGCTATTCATATTCTTGAGCATCGTGTGACATCTAGGGGTACTTTTGAGGTGTTACATAAGCATTGATTCTCTGACTGTTGGTTTCAAGGAATTGACATCTAAGAGAGGTATCATACTATCAAGGAAATTGACAAATCCATTCACTCCATTGGAGGTTAGAAAGAGGAAAATAGCAATTTCAAAGGTACTATCATGTACTAAGTCAAGAAAAATTACAACTCTTCCTCCTTTTAATATTGAGTAAGTTCAAAGGGCCACTGGAGAGCTGAGATAACTAAAGATTGTGAATATTTACAAGTTAGTAAAAATTGCCAAGAAAACTAAGTTAAAAACAGTGATAAGATCAAAAAAGGCCTAAGAATTCTACTCCATGAATGAATTTTGGCGAAAATACTTTAAAAATATGAAAGATATAAAAATATGGTATGAGGAGTGGGTAAGTTTACTTTTTCTCACCTTCTATATGTTTAATTTTTAACATTCAAAGTCATTTATTTCAATAAATTACCCATCTGTTGAATCAGTTTGTAGTAGATTGGGTAATCTATTAACAGACGTAGAGATTTATTAAAACATGTAAGTCATCTACCGCAACATATTACCTATCTATAGCATAAGTTGTAGTAGATTGGGTAATCTATTAACGCAGGTTCAGAAAACCTATGAAATAGATGGACTATATATTTTATCAAATTACATATCTATGGCATAAGTTGCAATAGATGGGTAATCTGTTAATAGGTTCAGAGAACCTATGTAACAGATGGTCCATTTATTGTATCTTTTCTTTTTTTTATTATAAGTTACTAACTTATTTCAATTGTATTATTATATCACAATATATTAATGAAATTCTTTACCTTATGAGGGAGAGGCACCATAATTCTTAGAGCACTATGATCTTAGGGATAGTATCATGGACCTCAACTGGTACAATAACTTCTTAAGTAGGTACAACAAACTTAGTGAAGAAGCGACAACTCTCAGTAGCAAAAAATTGAGGAGTTAATTGCTGAGTTTGTAGGGGATGATGATGTATTTGACTATCGTAAAGAGAACAGGCTATTTTTAGGTGTAATAGATTGTACTGGAGCAATGAGAATTCTTGCAATGATGAACTTACAGAATAAATATTTTGTGACTATTGAGATCCTCATCAATGAGGGAGTCATAAATGTTTACGACTAAAACTTACTAATCTTTAAGGAGTGGGAATTTTTGATTTGCATGGAGCCACTGTTGGAGTTGTTCCTAAAATTTTTGAAGCAAAGTGGAATAATGAACCACTTGCTAGAGAAGTTTCTCTATGAAAGATGGTCTTTTGATGGTCGAAAACAGGACCTTCCCATAAATGAGATTGGTGTAGCATGTGGGTCATACGCGCTTGCATTTATTTAATCTTCACTAACCGACACTATTATGATAACTCCAAGGACCTTATTAAATGATAATACAATAGCAAGGATGCAAGAGGTTTGGGTTGTTGGGGTAGCCTATAAAAATTTGGAACCCTGATATGGATTCTAATTTATTTATCTGGATGTGCTATATAAATATTATTGATGATAGTATTTGATTTTTAGTATTTTAGTTAATTTCATTATTTATTTGGTGATGACAATTTTTTAGTTATTTAAATTGAAGTCCATTTGTTTTGTCATGAATTCTTGTTTATTCATGGATCTGGAAACTTATAAATTATTTCTAAAAATAGATTACTAAGTTAAAATATTACAATAAATACATTATCTTTGGCAACAGATGATGCATCTATTGGAAATAATCAAAGATGGATCATCTATTACAACAGTTGCATTATCAGTTGTAACAGATGTCTCACCTATTAGAAATAACTAAATAGATATAGACATCTACATAATGCAACATATGACTAACCTGTTGCAAAGATGAATTATCTATTAGAAGAGATCAAATAGATATAGACATACATTGCAACAGATGAATGACTCATTTGTTGGAAATAATCAAATAGATGACTCACCTATTTAAATAGATGCATTATAAGACGAAATAGATGTCTCATATATTGGAAATAATCAAAAAAATATAGATATCAACATAGTGAAATAGATGACTAATCTGTTGCAATAGATGACTTATCTGTTGGAAATAATAAAACAGATATAGATGTCTATTACAACAGATGACTAACCTGTTGCAACAGATGAGACATCTATTGGAAATAATCAAATAAATAAAGATATATTTTGCAATATATGAATTATCTATTGCAATAGATATCTTATCTGTTGTAAATTATCAAACAGATATAGAAATCTATTGCAACACAAATATGTATTGCAATAGGTTATACACTTAGTTGATCATGTAGTTACTATGTAATTTATTAAAATTGCAATTGAACATATTAATTGAAAATAAATTTTAGTTGAATGAATTTATTTATTACTAATAATGATTTAATATGAATCATTTCACATTAAATTAGTCGACTGATCACTATATTCTAGATGAATACACTTGGTTGATTGTGTAATTACCATGTAGTTCACAAAAATTACAATTAAACTTATTAATTAAAAGATAATTTTAGTTGAGTTAATTTATTTATTACTAATAATGGTTTAATATGAATCATTTCACATCAAATTAGTCAGTTAATCATTCTATTCGGGACGAATATATTTATTTGATCATGTAATGCTATGTAACTCACTAAAATTGTAATTGAACTTATTAATTAAAGGCTAATTTTATTTGAATCAATTTATTTATTAATAATAATGGTTTAATATGAACCATTTCACATCAAATTAGTTAATTGATCACTATATTCAAGACGAATACACTTGATTGATCATATAATTACTATATAAGTCATTAAAATTGTAATTGAACTTATAATTTGAAAGAAAATTTTGGTTGAATTAATTTATTTATTACTAAAGTGGTTTAATATGAATAATTTCACATCAAATTAGTCAAAAAGTTATAGATATATTGTAACGCCCAGAGATCCCATCCCGAGACGTCACATGGTGCTTATGGACCCGAAGGACCACAAGCTATCCCTTTTTTGATAAATGTACTTGTACACTGCATAATATCTGAAATAAATGCAAAAACTTGCCATAAGGTTTAACACATCGATACATACTCAAAACTGAAAAACTGAATACTAATACATCCTTCTGAAAAGCCTCTAACTGTCTGAACTATGGAGTTGATGGGACATGTCCCTAACTAACTCCGTCAATAGAAAATAAACAAAGTCTAAAACAATAGTAGTAAATTAAGACTCGTCCTCGAAAGAAGAGGACTCACTGCTACTGCTGCTGACTAGGACCAAACTCCTGAGGATAAACTGGATCTTGTGCCTCTGAACCTATGGTGTCAAATAAAACACCATAGCGCAAATACGTCAGTACAAAAATGTACCGAGTATGTAGATGGGGTAGGCTAATGCAAGGGTTCATGCATGCGTAATATCTAAACTGAATAATCATGAAAGTGCCGCATGAGGACACATACATGAATGCACAGAACATGAACACAATTATCGCAACTCTAGATACTGAAACTGAGATACCAATTTACTGCAGACTGAACGCATTACTGATATAAGATACTAAATCACTGACTCATCTAATACTAATAACTAAGCATCTGGATGTACTTACATCAATGACTGAATTCTTAGACTTACTGCTTTCGACTGATAGGATTAGAGATCAACCTTTCTAATAGATAATTTTGGAAGCTTTATCAATGATAAGAAATCTGATTATATCTGAATTTGACAACCAGAATACTCAATAGAAATCTGATACTGTGATCAAGCCTGTCTGATGGCATATCTCTAAATATGATATCAAATAACTATATGTGAGACCAAGTCTATCTGATGGGATGGTCCATAAATCAATGGAACTATCTGAGTTCCTCACAATGATAGATGACTGTATCTGACAGTCCTGATTTCTGAAGACTGATCCTGAAACTGAGATTGAATCTTAAACTGAAACTATGGGAAGTAGTCACTTAACTGACATGCCCTGACCTACCACAGGTGGGGTGTAACCTGTGCCCCAGTTGGAAGGGTGTCATTACTGCACCATTGGTAAAGACAACTCTATGTGACCCTCAACTAGCAAGTTCTCAAACGAGAACGGTGGAGCCCTTATCTAGCAGGTCAAGCCATCTCATCTACCCTCATCTAGCAAGTATGATGTCTCTAATCCACCCTCAACTAATAGGTCTGATGTCTCAACCTACGCTGACTACATAGTTCTGGAGCACAAGGATTGCTTCTAAGAATCACACCCTCTACTAGTAGGTGAGATCTCATCCTTGAGCTCGCTAGGTGCTAGTTTCTACTCCCAACTGAAAGACTTAGAATTGAATTCTCAACTGAACACTGGCTAAATTGAATCTGACACTGATCATATTACTCAAAAAGTCTGACTGAGTTACACTAAGATCACTAGGTTCCGTATCTGACGAAAAAGATACCAAATTATGGTATCTGACTGATGATACAGAGCTTGAATAGATTACTCAAATTGCTTCTGAGATTAGGATTGAATAACTTGAATACTATTAGAACTGAGCTAATTATAGGTCTAAGGCAATATTACTAGCGATACAGAGATTACAGAGATAACTGAGATTACTGAGATTTATTAAGCTTCAAACTTGTCTGAGGATACAGAGTTCTATAGTTCACTGAGTTCTGAGAATCATGGCTCAATTGGAATTATCGAGAAACTGACACGGGCTTTAGACAACAACTCTATTTTCGGGTATAAATATCCCTAGGACTTGACAACATAAAAGTAAGACATAATCATTCTTCATCATAAATCATTTATGCATCATCACGGTCATCAATTTATCACTACAATCATTTATACAAGCATTCATTCATCATTACAATCATTCATGTATTATCACAATTGTTAAAGAATCACTTCAAGTAGTTGAGCATCATAACATACTTTCCCTCTCAAGATCCTTAGGACATCGCATTAAGCATTTAGGAAACATAGACCTCTATTCATCATCACAACCACCAAAGGGTCACTTGAAACCTTTAAGGATCATCAACATCGGTTCACTATCATATACTACCCTAGGGAAGACATGCTATTATATTATACCTCATTTAACGTGATCTTACATCAAGTACTTCATACCTATATCGGTCTTGTTATGTATTTGGATATTACTTGATTTGGGGGAAACTTCATACTGACACGTCACTATTTACTTGCTAACCACTTGACGTGTATTAAAAGCTTAGCATATATCAAAGAGCACAAAATTGGGGAATTTACAACCATCATATCTCGACTTTTTCACTAGGTTCTTTCAATAACTATTAGACACAACCAATTTTACACCAACTTGGGGATTTCATGCTATCTTGGCACATTTCACTCACTAAGGAATGCATGGACTAGCTCACAATTTGGGGTTTCCTATTCAACATACTATAGTGGCCCTTATGCTTCACCTAAGATCTTTATCAAACTTATGGGGAACGTTCTTCACTTATTCAACTATTTCTACACCCAAAAGTCATGAACACATCACATGGAAAAACAACTTCAAGAGGGTCTATCACAAACATCACATGAATTCCACATACTAGGGTCAAAGCTCATAACTTTTGTAGGAAAACATAAATCAAAACTCAAAAACACATTAAACATCTATTTCAACTCATACAAATCTTAAACAACTCATAAACATAAAAATCTTTTAGTTTTAAAAAGAGTTCTTGAGGTTCTTTGATGAAAGAGACCGAAGAATCAACATCTACATGCCTTAACCTTTGAAATTGGATGAACTTTAATGCTTGAAACTTTATCCACACTTGAAATAAATAAAGTCTTAAAGCCCACACTATGAGAAACTTGATTCTTGAAGAAACCTTAAAGAATTTATGGATGAATTTTGGAAGATTAGGATTCTTGAATGAAACCTTAGATATTCTTGAGAGAATTGGAAGAAGAATAAAGTTTTCTGCCTTACTTGGATATATATAGAGGGTCAAAATGGATGGAAAAGACCAAAATACCCTTTTAAAAATGCCCCTTAATTGCTGAAAAAAGATGGCTGACGACATCCGTGATAGGCCGTCAGACCCGTGATAGGCCGTCATGAAATGTCATCACAAAAGGGTTGAATTTTTGATTTTCTAACTAAGGCTAACGATGTTGTCAGAAATATCGTCAGAAAGTGACAACATCGTCAGAAATGGCGTAAAAAATGTGACAGCCCATCAGAAACGTCGTCAGCCTTTTCTAGATTGATATGCTGGAATAAAATTGCTATAACTCTTTGCGCCTATATTGGATTTTGGCAAAATTCATATCGTTGGAAAGCTAATTTAAAGATATTTCATTTGATATATATAAAGCCACCCATTTATTCATATATAATGAGTTATGGTTGATTGAAGTTGACCCAAATTTTTACGATCACTATAACTTGAATGATAGGAAAGATTTCAACTCGACCATGAGTTAGGGACCTATACGATCTGAATTCATGCTCAAATAGATTCCAACATGATTCAAAGTATTTCATACTTGGGAGGATATTTCTAAAACATTTTGACTCAAATTTTTACTTTACCAAATACACTCTAAGGCTCAGACTGGAAGAGGATTTTTTGGGGCATTGCATATATTTTGTAACAGCTGACTCATTTGTTAGAAGTAAGAATGATACAGACATCCGTTACAATAGATGACTAATCTGTTACAAGAAATCAAAATAGCTCTTACTAGTTTTTTAATTTCTTCCAACAGATGACCCATCTATTACAACAGATTGCTAACCTGTTGGAAGAAATTGATCTAGGTCTTGCTAGTTTCTTTATTTCTTTCAACAAATAGGTCATCAATTGCAACAAATTACCCATCTATTTAATTTCTTCAACTAGATGGCTAATCTATTGCAATAAATAAGCTATCTATTGGAATAGATCAAAATAGTTCTTCAGGAGGTTTGATTTCTTCTAATAAATGACCCATCTATTGTAATAGATGAGTTGTCTGTTGAAAATATTTTTGTACCCTATTGTATTTATTTAATTTTGTATTACCTATTTTTTTATTGATTTATAAATTAATTTTTGTGCCATAAATAAAAATATATTTTAAATAATAAATATCATACATTACTAACAATGAGTCCAAATTATCAAGTTCATAACTAAACCAACACAAAGACTATTTACTATTACAATAATTATGGTGCATTTCAATCTGGGAATGTATTTCTTTGGTGTCCAATGGTCTTACATATAGAAAACCTATTTTTCTTGGTGGAAATGATTCTCTAACTCCACACCTCTTCTTCTTTTGCCTTTTTCCCGATTTGATTGTGTTAATATATGGAGGGGGTATTTCTCTCTCCATAATCTCCATGGAAACAATACTAGGTTCTTTGATAGGAATCACATTAAATATCCCCATAATATGTAATTATATATTGTTCCATCGAATAATACGAAGATGAGTACTCATAAAATTTGATTTCCAAATTATGCACCATATTAGGCTCGAAGCATTGTCATAGCATGTGGACAAGGTATTTTGTCCAAGTCAAAAATTTTACTTGTACAAGTTCTTCTTTTAAGATCAGTCGTGGAGACATCACCATGACCATTGGTACAAAACTTATACTTGACTATTTGATGGGACAATAACTCATTTCCCGAATTGATGTACTTTGATATTCATTTTTCCATTGAAGGAACAAGTTTTGCTTGGTAAGTTGACAAACTCCATATGACTCTTCTGAAATAATTTTGCAAACCTCATGTTTATTTCATCAAATAGACAGACAATGGGAAATTCTCTTTCAATATTAAACATTCCATTCACCGATTCAGCTACGTTTGACATCATAATATTAGACCTTTCAAAAATCACTTAGAAAGACATAGTATTAAAATAAAATCAAAGAAGACATAAAATTTATAATAATGCACCTGTTTGTCAAACAAAATACTCAGCTCCATCTGTCGAATCTGACATGTTCGATATGTTCCGCTGCCTTGGGTATCATATCCCTTATTTGATTTAAATGGTCAAAGAACTCCACTCTATCATACACTTTAGCT
>NC_061120.1:131906397-131950787 GCF_002878395.1 Capsicum annuum | reverse complement strand
AGCTAAAGTGTAGACGATTGAAATTATCTTTTGGATACTTTAATTCCAATAAAAAAATATACATAGCTCATCGGTATCATCTACATAGCTTCTCATTTTTTCAAAAAAATATTAATATGAGGCATCACATTCCTTGTCTACTACACAAAAAGCCACTGAAAAGTTGTGATTCTCTCCATCATGTGCCACCGTCGATAACAAAACTCCTTCTAACTTTCTTTTAAGAATGTTCCATCAATGACTATGACTTTTATCATTTCTTTATAACCAAAAATCCGAGCTACATAGGATACAAAAAAAGTACTTGAACCATTTATTTTAATCAACCTACAATGCCATTTTACTTTCTGGATTTGTGGACTCAAGCATTTAATGGCACGCATTAAGAACTGCATATACGTGCTTATGTGTTCCACTAAGTAAAGACTGAAATCTCCATTCCTATATAAAAATTCCAATAAATCATCTCATAACCCAATTATGTGCAGAGTTGATTGCCCATATCTCTTGTAGACAGGCCTTTGCCAATGGGGAAGCTATTTTTAAAGTATTTACCAATGACCTTTGTCGTGGCATGCAAATTATGGCTAGTTAGATGCTCCAAACCACATGTGTGATACTTTTCATAAGTTCTAAAATAGAATCTATCAGAACATATGAATTTCACTACCTTTAACCACCTCTTTCACTCTGACTGTGCATATCTAAAATAATATATACGATAAAAATTAATCACCTTCTTGAGCCTAAAATCTATTTTCAAGCAAGCTATTTGCAATGAAGTGACTAGTTCTTCCTTGTTCTTGAATGTCATTTCTTTGTTAAAATCTATTCTATCATCTTGAAGATTGGTTGATTGTGTTGATTGAGAACTGTCTATTGTATTGCTCGCAATAATAGGCGTAGTTGTTTGATTCTCCTTCACCTTCACTTCATCTCCACTCTTATTATCATCTAAAATATTCATGTCCATATTATCTAATTTATTATTAAACATATCTTATTGTTCTTGTTGTCCTTGTTCTATATTCTAATTCTTTATCAGTTTTTAAACATTATATACCCTAAAAATGGGCCTAGCTGCATCACATAGATATTCATGTAAACGAACCTGATCATTTATCTTAAAAGGTAGAACCCTCTAATTTTCAAAGAAGTTCTACATATAACTGATGACAAGATCTTTTGGTTAACAATTTGGTCCATAATAGCTCATGATTAAGTTTACAAAATCATCATACAAAATATCTCTTTAGATTGGAATCGTTATTGTCTCTAATATTTCACCACATTCTAATGCCTAATATATCAATTGTTCTTGTTGATCCATTCACCATGGCAATCTACCCCCTATTATTATTGATTACTCCATTAGTGGTACCTAAAGAAATCTATTAAAAAAGCTAATAATGATATTATGGTAAAATTAATAATTATAGTATAGTATATACAACAAAAAATTTATATGCATTATCATTATCAATGTCCTAATAAATGAGCATCTACTATAATAGATGTCCAATCTGTTGGATTCGACCATAGGTTATATCCCAATACTGTAAAACCCCGTGTCTAAAAGCTATTATACAATGTAAGACTTACTCATTTAGTTGTATAAGCAACATACAAGCTTTATATTAGAGTCATACCTATGGCTGTATGGAATAGATAAATTCTATTATAGATACGAGCTAATCCTAGAAGTCATCAAGACATGGTACGAGTCGTAAGAATTTGAGTTGTAAGGGTAATAGTCTAGGTTCTCTAAGTTTCTGTCTAAGTTATGAGTAGGGTCTACAAGTCATAGTGTGATGTTACTAGTTGTAGGTTTAGACTCGTATATTGACCAGTGTATACCATCTTGAAACTTCCAAGCTTATGAGTTATGAGTCTAACTCGTACCTTAACCATACGAGTCGTATGGTTGACACGTGAAGACTGGGGATCAATTTTTGTAATGTTCAGTTAAAGGGCCTTTTGGTCTTTTCCCTCTCTATTAACTCCCAACCACAACTTATAACCTAAAAAGGATAATTATTTTTCTCTACTTTAATCAATTAATAACAGTTTCCTCCTCCCATCTTCAAGATCATCAAGATTAGGGTTTCTTTCACCAAGTCTTCTCTCAAGTCTCAAGGTTCAAGTTTTCTTCACAAGTCAAGAATTTCCAGTTATGTGTGGTTTATGAATAAGGTTATTCTTTCATCTTTGTGCCCAAAAAACATGATTTTAAGAGTGAATTTACTTATTTTATAGTAAGGTTAATACCCAAATAACCGTAATCTTGAAATATCACATTAGCATATGATAGAAAGCTTTAAGTATATCAAGATTTACATATACTCATTTTTTAACGTGTAAAATCTATATTGTGATTTGAAATTCATTATCTTGACAGAGATGTTGTTGAAAGATTTCAAGGTGATTATTGAGCATAATGTTTTTCTATGAATTTCTATGAAATAAATCATGAATTCCAAGTCCTAAGTACAAGTACTGAGTTTATAAGAAGTTTATGCTCTTAAGCTCTATTAATATATTCAATAACATGATTTAAAGAAAAGCTTTATCTTCTGATCTAAAGACAAGAAATCCACAAATTTTCATCTTGATTATGATTTAAGGTCAAGATAATCATAATTAGTTTTCATTCTATAAACCCATAAGCTATATGTATATATGTATTCTGGGAGTAGTATTTAGCACCGAGAATGGAATGCGAATAAGCGTATCCAAAATTTTTGTAAACTACGAGCTACCATAGTTTAAGATTTTTATCAATATGGATGAAGTATAGTGATCACTTAAGTTAGGGTTCTATTCTGATGGAAAGGGTAGAACATCTCTCTCCAATGTGGGAAGACGTTGTACTCCATAGTAGCTCACGTAGTTTATGTCAGTTACAAGAATATTTCATAATAAAGAATAAAGGTAAATCTTTTAGAAACTAAGTGTTATGGCTCACTAAGCTTATTCATATAATTCATTATCCATGTTTTATAATCTTGTAGTCCTTAGCTTTGCTTAATCTAAGGTGAGTCATTAACGCTTAGCACATATCATTTGAAAGTTTATATATATATTTATATATTCAATTTTTGTTTTACTTATGCATTCACCACCACATACGTATTACTTTCTAGAGGTGTTGACCCATATATATGTCTATGTGCTACATTGTCTTATAATATAGATTTCGGTGTTCATTTCCAGTAGTATGATTGACTGCAGGCGTCATCACCTATATCCTGACTTTTGGTGAGTCCTTATGGCTTGAGGAACTATCTTATCAGAATTCTATTAAGTGATACAAGTATTTTAGTATTTGGTTTTTGATTAAGCTTGGGTCAGCTAGGGTCTGTCCCAATAGCTCTCTAGTTAGCAGTAGAGGCTGGTCAGACTGTTTATGGTTTAAGTTCAAGGAGTTTGTTCAAGGTTTCCAAAGTTAATGATTTATATTAAGACATGAAATCATTTACCTTCAATTTCTATATATATGGTAATTCACTTTTCATGTGGGCTTCAAGCTATAGATATCATGGGTTAGCTTAGGGCTATTCATAGTCTTGAGGATCGTGTGATGTCCAGGGGGTACATTCGAGGGGTTACAAACTTGTTATTAGAGATAGCTTTTAAAGATCCCTAGGGAGTCAGAAAGTTGCATTATGTAGAGTCTTGATTATGAATATGAAGCATGCTATATTTATGAGTAAGAGTCTACAGAACGAGTTAGAAATCATCAATTCCTTCATGATATATTGTGCTTGTAGTTGTCTCTATCTACCTTAATTTATGCTTTAATGTGAGAGAATATGCCCCCTCTCTAAACCGAAGCATGCAGAAACAGTGATCAACCACCCCTGTAAGTAAAACCTTTGAATGAGAATGTATCTTATGCTAAATTTTAGGCTACCATTCAAGCGTTGGACGAAGCTATGAATGCCGATGTTCAGGGAAATCAATAGGCAGTAGTGCCACTTCAGCAAAATAGTAATTTAGTTGCAGCTAAAATTTAGGACTTTATGAGAATGAATCCACTTGAGTTCCATAGATCAAAGATGGATAAAGATCCTTAATACTTTATTGATGAGGTGAGAAAGATTACTAAAATTATGCATGTTACTAAAGAGAAGCATGTAGAGTTGTCATCCTATAGGCTAAAGAATGTTATCTATGATTGGGTTTTTATATGGAAAGAAGGTATGGGTGAGAATGCAGCTCCTATAGGTTGGCAGGTATTTTAGAATGCTTTTCTAGAAAAGTTCTTTCTACGTGAGATGAGGAAGTCTAATGTGGAGGAGTTCATGAACCTGAGGCATCTCTTTATGACAGTAAAAGTGTACTGCCTTAAGTTTACTTAGTTGTCTAAGCATGCTCCCGAGGTGTTATCTAACTCTTGAACTCATATGAGTAAGTTTCTTACTGGGATGTATGATTTGGTGGTCAAGGAGTGTAGGACTTCCATGCTGATTAGGATATGGATATTGCTTAGTTGATGGCTTATGCAAAATAGATTAAGGAAGAAAAGTTAAAGGAGAGAGAGAATATAAATAAGAGGGCTAGGACTAGATAGTTTGAGTATAGTCAGTTAAATTCTGGAGGGGGAAACCATTTGTAGTTTCGTGGTCATTCATTTATGGCTATGCGATCTTCAGCAAGTAGCCCTGCACCCTAGACCAGATAGGAGTACTAGGGAAAGAATTCAAATTCTAGGTCTTAGAAAAGTGCAGTTAGAAGGCCAGTTACCCGACATGTGCAAAGTATGACATGAACCATACTGGTGAGTATTTGATCGGAAAAGTATGTTGCTATGGTTGTGGAAAGTTGGGCCATAGGATCAAGGAGCATCTATATTCTAAGAAGGTAAGTAGAGATATTTTTCCCTGAAATCAGGTTTCTAATGCAATAGCTCAGCCAGGCCGCCCCGTTCCTCCACAAGGCACATCATCTAGTACCAATGGCGGTCAGTTCTATAATTAATTTGATGCTTTACCATCTTATCAGGAGCAGGAAAGTTCAACATGCTATGATCCATAGATTATCGCACCCGCATGGTGAAGTTTCAGTTTTCTAATGAAGCAGTTTTCAAATGGGAGGGCAATTCTGGGTCTCCAAAGGTCGTTCCATATCTTATCTTAAGGTTAGAAAATTAATATCAAAAGGGTGTATATATTATTTAGTTTGAGTCAAAGACTAAGTTTGAAACACCAATAGTTTAATCAATCTGTGTAGACAATTAGTTTTTAGAGGTTTTCCCCTAAGATCATCCAGGGGTATCTCCAGATAGAGAAATAGAATTCAGTATTGATCTTCTTCCTGATACTCAGGCTATCTCTATCCCTCCATATTATATGGATTTGGCTAAATTTAAAGAGTTAAAGCAGCATCTTAAAGACCTTTTAGATAAAGGTTTCATCAAACCTAGCGTTTCTCTATGAGGTGCTCCATTCCTTTTCATGTACAAGAAAGATGGAATTCTTAAAATGTGTATAGATTACAAATAGCTAAATAAGGTTACCATCAAGAAAAAGTTTTCCATTCCTTGAATCGACAATTTTTTCAATTAACTTCAAGGTGCTTGGTGGTTCTCAAAGATTTACCTAATGTCAGGATACCACCGATTGAAAGTCAGAGAGCAAGACATTCAAAAAATAGCTTTCTGATCAAGGTATGCCTATTTTGAGTTTGTGGTTATATCATTTGAACTAATGATTGCTCCTACATCCTTTACGGATTTGATGAACAAGGTGTTCAAGATGTATTTGGATATGTTTGTTATTGTCTTTATAGATGACATGCTGTTATATTCCCAGAGTGAGGAGGAACATACATACCATTTGAGAATAGTACTACAGACCCTCAAGGACCGTCAATTATATGCGAAGTTTGGAAAATGTGAATTTTGGTTGGAATCTATTACCTTATTGGGGAATGTTATTTCAAGGGATGGTATTCATGTAGATCCTTAGAAGACTAATGCAGTGAAGCACTATCCTAGACCTATTACTCCATCTGATATTAGGAGCTTTTTATGTTTGGCTGGGTATTATCTAAGATTTGCTAAAGGGTTCTTCTCTATAGTCGTGCCTTTGACTAAGCTGACCCAAAAGAAAGTGAAGTTTATATGGTCGGATATGTCTGAGAAGAGTTTCCACGAGTTGAAGGATAGATTTACTTTCGCCCTAGTGTTTGCTTTCCGTAGGGGTTAGACAAACTTGTGGTGTATTGTGATACTTCTAGAGTTTGGTTAGGTTATGTGTTGATGCAAAATAGGAGAGTGATATCTTATGCCTCCAGGAAACTTAAGGATAACTAAAAGAACTACCCAACTCACTATTTGGAGTTAGCTACTGTGGTATTATCCTTGAAAATTTGAAGACATTACCTCTATGGTTTGGATGTTGATGTTTTCATTGACCATAAAAGTCTTCATTATCTTCTTTCTCAAAGGGAGCTGAATCTTTGTTAGTGAAGGTGGTTTAAATTGTTGAAATATTATAAAATGAATGTGCTTTATCATCAGGGTAAGGTCAACGTGGTGGAGAATACGCTAGATAGGTTGTCTATGGATTGTATGTCTCATGTGAAGAAGGGAGAGCGAGAGTTGGCTAAAGAAGTTCAAAGATTAGCCCATTTGGGGGTATGTTTGCTCGACACTGTTGATGGGATAGTAGTAGTTTTGAATGGTTTGGAATCATCTTTGGTAGTGGAAGTGAAGTAGAAAAAGTGAAATGATCCCATACTTAATGAAATATTGAAAGCAGTCCAGCAGCAGAAGATTGAGGTTTTCTCCCAAGGGGAAGATAGTGTACTTTGATGTCAAGGTAGGCTTTGTGTTTTGAATGTAGATGGGTTAAGGGAAAGGATACTAGATGAGGCTCATGGTTTAAGGTATTCTATTCATCCGGGTGATACTAAGATATACCGCAACTTGCGAGAGATTTATTGGTGGAATGGTATTAAGAGGGACATAACAGAGTTTATGGCCAAGTGTCTAAATTGCCAGCAGGTTAAAGTTGAGCACCAAAGGCTGGGAGGTATGCTGCAAGATATTATATCCCTAATTAGAAGTGAGAAGTAGTGAATATGAATTTCATTATAGGATGCCTCGTACAAGAAGTTAGCGCGATTCAATTTACGTTATAGTTGATTGAATGACTAAATCAGCCCATTTTCTACTTGCCAAGACTTTAGATACCATGGAGGATTATGCCAGAATGTATTTCCACGAATTAGGGAGGATTCATGGGATACCCTTTCCCATAATTTCAGATAGAGGCACGCAGTTCACTTCACAGTTTTGGTAGTCTTTTCAGAAAGGTCTTGGTATAAAGGTTAAGCTTAGTACTGCTTTTCATCCACAGACAGATGGTCAGGTTGAGTGTATTATTTAGACCTTATAAGACATGATGAGGGCGTGTGCTTTAGACTTTAAAGGAAGTTGGGATGACCATCTACCTTTGATTGAGTTCGCTTATAATAATAGTTATCATGCTAGCATTCAGATGGAACTATTTGAAACGTTGTATAGGCATACGTGCAGATCACTATTAGGATGGTTTGAATTTGGTGAAGCACCTTTGATTGGGTTGGACCCTATTCTTCAAGCTATGGAAAAGGTTCAATTGATTCACAAGAGATTGAAAAGTGCTTAGAGTCGTCAGAAATCATATGCTAGTGTAAGGAGGAGAGAGGTCAAATTTGAAGTAGGTGATTGGGTATTCTTTAAAGTGTTACCTATGAAGGGTATAATGATATTTGGAAAGAAAGGGAATCTTAGTCCCCGATTTGTTGGTCCGTATGAGGTAATGAAGCGTGTAGAAGAGGTTGCTTACAAATTGAATCTTCCGCCAGAGTTAGGTGTAGTTTACCTAATGTTTCTGTATCGATACTTAAAATGTGCATTAAAAATGCATACTTAATAGTTCCCCTAGAGAGTATTGTGGTCAAAGATAACTTGTCGTATGAGGAGATTCCTATGGATATACTTCATAAGCAGGTCCGAAGGGTACGGAATAAGGAAGTAGCATCATTAAAAGTTCTTTGGAGAAAACAACTAGTTAAAGGGGCAACTTAGGAAAACAAAGCAGACATGATGACCAAGTATCCTCATCTCTTTTCCTCTAATTTAGTTCCTACCTAAGGTAAAGTATTATTTACAACATATTCTTTCTCTTAGAGTCTATTTAAGTGCTCCTATATCATATCTTATGTTATAAGAAATTGAGTCCTTGTGGTTGTAGTAATCTTGATTGTAAATTTAGTGTGCAGAGGTTGATTCTTTTCTAAACTCCAAATCCTAGGTGAACCTCATTCAAGGACGAATGTTGCCAAGGGGGAGATATTATAATACCCCATGTCTAGAAGTCACCATGCGTCATATGACTCAATTTCTTGAATAGTACATACATCATAATAGTCGTGCATAGTAAATCAATCTAGGGCAATATAGAATTAATGAAATCTATTATAGATACGAGAATTCATCAAGCATAGCATGAGTCGTATGAAGGAAAGTGGTGAGTTCATTAGTGTAGGATCCTTAAGGTTCTGTCATGATACAATTGGTTATTATCAAGTCGTATAGACAAGTAACGAATCATATGTTACCACTCATGTGTTGAGCAGTATATACCATCTTTGATTCTGCCAAGCTTACAAGTTATAGGCCTAGTAGTACCCTCACCATACTAGTCGAAAACATCAATATTAGGGTTTCTCACTCAAATTCAACTATCAAGTGCCAAGGTTCAAACTTTCTTCACAAGTTAAGAAATTTTAGGTATACAAAGTTTATGAACAAGGTTATTCTTTTATCCCTAGCCCAAAAAGCATGATTTTTTGATTTAATTTACTTTTTTTGAAATAATGTTCATACCCAAATAACCATATTCTTGAAGCAAGATACCACCATGTGATTGAAAGCTTTAAGTGCATCAAGGTTTACATATAACCATATTTTGACTCATAAGATTCATATTGTGATTTGAATTTCATTATCTTGACTGAGATATTGTTGAAAGATTTTAAGATATTATTTAGCATGATATTTTGTTATGAGTTTCTATGAACTAAAGTATGAAATCCATTCCTAAGTATAAGTACTGAGTTTACGAGGAGTTTATGCTCTTAAGTTCCATTGTTATATGTTATAAGATGATTTAAAGAAAAGCTTAATCTTTTGATCTAAAGATAAGACATGGAATCTACAACTGTTCATCTTAATTATGATTTAAAGTAAAGAGAAGCATAACTGATTTTCATTTTATAAACCCTTATGCTAGTTTAAGGTAGATTTCTTAAAGTATCAGCATATAAGTATTCAGGGAGTAGTATTTAGCACCGAGAAAGGAATGCAAATGAGCATATCCTAAATTCCTCGAAACTATGAGCCACCATAGGTTAAGCTTTTTTCCAATATGGATGAAGTTCAATGATCACTTAAGTTAAGGTTCTATTTTGATGGAAAGGGTAGAACAACTCTCCCTAATATGGGTAAGATATTGGAGTCCATAGTAACTCACATGGTATATGTCGGTTAGAAGAATCTCCAATAAGAAAGAACAAAAGTAAGGACTTCAGAAACTAAGTGTTATGGCTTACTAAGTTTATTCACTTACATTATTATTCGTATTTTATGATCTTGTAGTCCTTTAATTTATTTAAGCTCAAGGTAAGTCATTTATGCTTAACATTCATCATTTAAAAGTTCACTTATATAGTCAGCTATTGTTTTTCTTATTCATTTATCCCCACATACTCAATACATTCAAAAGGTACTGACATGTATATATGTGTATCTGCTACATTATCATATAATGTATATTCTGGTGCTCGTTTCCTGCATCACGATTAACTACGGATAGCATCAACTACATCCTAAGTTTTGGTGAGTCCTCATAGTCCAAGGACTCAACTTATCAGACTTTTTTTTTCCAGTGATGTAAGTATTTTAGTTATTTTACTACCATTTATATTCTGTTTGGTTGGGGTCTGTCCGATTGTCTCTCCAGTCAATAGTAGTGCTTGTTAGGCTGTATATATTCTTAAAATCAAGGCGTTTGTTTAAGATGTCCAACTTAAAAACTTTCATTAAGTTATGAAATCATTTACCTTCAATTTATATATATATGGTAATTCACTTTTCGTATCGGTTTAAAGCTATATAGGTATCATGGGTTAGCTTAGGGCTATTCATAGTCTTGAGCACCGTGTGATGTCTAGGGGTACTTCTGGGGTGTTACAGAAGAATTGATGCTCTGAATGTTAGTGTCAAGGAATTGGCATCTAAGAGGGGTATCATACTATCAAGGAAGTTGACAGATCCATTCACACTCTATTGGAGGCTAGAAAGAGGAAAAAAAAATTTCAAAGGTACTATCATGTCCTAAATCAATAAAAATTACAACTTTTCCTCCTTATAATATTGAGCAAATTCAATGGGCCACCGGAGATCAGCAATAACTGAATAAGGTGAATATCTATAAGTTGGTGAAAGCTGCCAAGAAGTCTAAGTTGAACACAATGATCAGATCTAAACAGGCCTTAAAATTCTACTACATGCATGAATTTGGGCCAAAAGACTTCATAAATATGACAAATATAAAGGTATCTATTTGATTTCTTCTATTACAAAGGAGGAACCATCTATTAGAAAAAATCAAATAGATATAGACATACATTGCAACAGATGAATCATCTGTTGGAATAAATGGCTCATTTGTCAGAAATAATCACATAGATAACTCATATATTTAAATAGATGCATTAGAAGATGCAATAGATGTCTAATCTGTTGAAAATAATCAAACAAATATAAATATCTGCATAATGAAATAGATGACTAACCTGTTGCAATAAATGACTCATCTATTGGAAATTATCAATTAAATATAGATATCTATTGCAACAGATGACTAACCTATTACAACAGATGAGATATTTTTTTGGAACTAATCAAATAAATAAAGATATATATTGCAACAGATGCATTATCTGTTGCAACAGATGTCTTATCTATTGGAAATTATCAAACAGATATAGAAATCTATTGCAACACATATAATGTGTTACAATAGGTTATACACTTAGTTGATCATGTAATTACTATGTAATTCATTAAAATTGCAATTGAATTTATTAATTGAAAATAAATTTTAGTTGAATCAATTTATTTATTACTAATAATGATTTAATATGAATTATTTCACATCAAATTAATCAACTATCACTATATTCTGGATGAATACACGTGGTTGATCGTGTAATTACTATGTAGTTCACTAAAATTACAATTAAACTTATTAATTGAAAGATAATTTTAGTTGAATTAATTTATTTACTACTAATAATGGTTTAATATGAATAATGTCACATCAAATTAGCCAGTTAATCACTCTTCTCAGGATGAATACATTTATTTGATCATGTAATACTATGTAACTCACTAAAATTGCAATTGAACTTATTAATTAAAGGCTAATTTTAGTTTAATTATTTTATTTATTACTAATAAAGATTTAATATGAATCATTTCACATTAAATTAGTCAGTTGATCACTTCTTTCAAGATGAATACCCTTGATTGATTACGTAATTACTTTGTAATTCATTAAAATTGCAATTGAACTTATTATTTGAAAGCTAATTTTAGTTGTATTAATTTATTTATTACTAATTATGGTTTAATATGAATCATTTCACATTAAATTACTCAAACATTTATTGATATATTTTGCAACATCTGACTCATTTATTGGAAATATAGCAGATATAGACATCTGGTGCAACAGATGACTAATTTGTTAGAACAAATCAAAACAGCTCTTGCTATTTTCTTGATTTCTTCCAAAATATGACCCATCTTTTGTAACGAATGGCTAACTTGATGGAAGAAATCAATCTAGGTCTTGATAGTTATTTGATTTCTTCCAACAAATAGGCCATCTGTTACAATAGATTTCCCATCTTCTAGAGTTAATCAACATGACTTATATGTTGCAATAGATTATCCTTTAAGAGGTTTAATTTCTTAAAATAAATTGCTCATCTGTTGCAACAGATAGACTATCTATTGGAAGAGATCAAAAGAGTTCTTCAAAAGGTTTGTTTTCTTCAAACAGATGACCCATTTATTGTAATACATGGGTCATCTATTAAAAATATTTTTGTACCGTGTTGTATTTATTTAATATTATGTTACCTATTTTTTATTGATTCAAAAAGTAATTGTTGGGCCATAAATAAAAATGTATTTTATATAAGAAAAAATCATACATTACCAACAATTATTTAAAATTATCAAGTTCATAACTAAAGCAATGACAACAATATTTACTATTACAGTAATTATGGTGCATTTTGATCCGGGCATGTACTTCTTTGGTGGCCAATCGTGTTACATATAGAACTCTTATTTTTCTTGTTGGAAATGATTCTTTGACTCCACGCTTTCTCTTCTTTTTCCTTCTTCCTTATTTACTTGGGTCAACATATGGAGGAGGTATTTCTCTATCCATAATCTCCACGGGAACAATCCTAAATTCTTCAGGAGACACCGCATTAATATCCCCATAATATACAATTATATATTTTCCACCAAATAATACAGATATAGGTACTCCTAAATTTGAACTCCAAATTGTGCACCATATTAGGCTTGTAGCACTATCATAGTATGTGGACAAGGTATTTTGTCCAAGTCAAAAACTCTACATATACAAGTTCTTCTTTGAAGATCAGTTATGGAAACATCACCATGACCATTGATACTGAACTTATAATTGACTATTTGATGGGCCAATAACTTATTTCCCGAATTGATGTACTCCAATATTTATTTTTCCATTGAAGAAACAAGCTTGTTCTGTAAGTTGACAAACTCCATACGCCTCTTATGAAATAATTTTGAAAACCTCATGTTTATTTCATCAAATAGAGCAAAAATGGAAAATTCTCTTTCAACATCAAACATTACTTTCACCGATTTAGCAATCTTTGACGTCATAATATTATACTTTTTAAAAAATCACTTAGTAAGACACAGTATTAAAATAAATTCAAATAAGACATTAAATTTAGAGTAATGTACCTATTTCTCAGAAAAAATACCCAACTCCATCTATCGAATCCAGCATGTTTGAGATGTTTCATTGCCTTGGATACCATATCTCTTGTTTGATTAAAATGGTCAAATAACTAAACTTTATCATATGTTATATCTTCTTTATAAAAATAAGACATGACCTATAACATCCCATGTTATTCTTGGCTTGATTCAGCTCTTAGTTGCATGCATAATGGGCTTAAGGCCTGAAAAATTCACTAAGCATTGGGGACTTAGCCATTTTCATACCCTTAAATTTTGAGGATTTTTATTTTGATATTTTTGACCCCGAGGCATTGGTTTTTAAGTTAATTCATGTTTAGAGAAGTAGGAAGTATGTCTCAGGGGAGTTTCAAATTTTTTAGGAAAGGTTTGGGACATGTTTGGACCATGAATCTAGTGGCTCACCATAATAAAAATGCATCGCATTCTTATTCCCGATATGCCACTCACCACGTCATGGTGAAAAAAATCAACTATCGTGATTTAAACTGTGTTGCAGTGATGTCATTGCATCCAGTTCTAATTTAATGGTTGAAGGACAACTGGGTCTTTTCTCCCTCAACCCAAATCATCCATAACATAAATTGGGATATCTATTAGCGCATTATTTTCCCTTCGTCTCCAGTTTTTTCTCAAGAAAACCCTTTCCTTTTCCCAAGAAAAAAATTCAACTCTTTTTTCCCCCAAGTAATTTAGAAGTTAAGCCCCACAAGTTCAAGAACCTTCAAGAAAGCATCAAGATTAGGGTTTCATTCCCCAATTAAGAAACTTATAGTACGTGGGGCTATCCTAAATCTCATGGGCATAGGTTTTATGATTTTAACAAGCTTTAGAGTTATAAGTGTATGTATATATAATGTGTTTCAAGAAATTGCTTCAAGAGCATGCATCATGAACCTAATTTATGAAAGTATGTATTCGTCTTGGGGTTTTTCCATAAGTCTGATTCGTAATCTTGTGCATAAGTAATTTGAGTCTGAAAAATGATTTATGAATATGACTTGTGAAATTAACTTCTCAATGATAAAATTTATGGTCAATGCATGGCATAAATTATTACTTGTTTTGAGAGCATAAGTTATAACCACTTTTTGATCCTGAGGTTTATGTATAACTAATGTTGGGGCTGGTTTATGAATTATGATAATTCATGAGTTTTAAATGCCTCTTTAACCATTATGCATTATTGTTTTGCATGATTTTAAAAGGGGTATTTCCTATACTAAAGACTCTTATGTATTAACTGAAAGAAATGTATGTATTGAATAAAAGAGTTGGCCACTATGGGTTAAACAATTGAAGTGAGAGTATGCTACATAGGTTATCATATGCTTTTAAAATAAGAAATCTCACAAAATTTGATAAATTTTTTGGTCGTTATTTGCATATTTATGAAAGAGAAGGTATATGGATTTGATGAGATATGAATGACTTGCAAGTCAGGGTATGACGATTACCCTGTGATGATGTGCCCTTACCAGAATAAGAATTGAATTTTTTATAATCTTGAAGGATGATCCTTAAAGTACTAAAAATAGGCTTAAAAAGAGTTAGATGATTGCCCGAAGGAGGCATGAGTTCTGAAAACGTACTACCCAAAATTGCATTTTGTTGAAAGGAGTCTTATTTTACCCTACAATAAGGGTTTGTACGTTGGTGATGGACTTATAGTGTAGTAGAAAACATAGACTACAATCCTTGCAGCAATCTTGGATTATGGGTTTGGCCACCGATTAAAGGGCGAATTCCATATTGCTCGTGGGTCGTAGAAATATAGGGTGTACCATCTAGCTCAAAAGTAATACAAAGAGTTAAGTCATGCTTACCAGAAAATATTTGAAAGCTCTTCAACTCTTGCCCATGTGTTTTTATCCACCTCATGCTAAATTATTTTTATGAAATTCTCTCACTTATGTTGTATAAATATATGTATATTTTTGGATTGTTCTACATACCAGTACCTTCGAGTATTGACCACCTATATTTCAGGTTCTGAGGACCAGTCTTGAGGTCCCACTAATCAGTAGATTATTCCAAGAGTTCAAAGTTGGTAAGCCTCCCTTACTTCCGAAGGCATCTTATACATACTTTACCTTTTAGTTATTTTATTATTTGGTCGGGGGCCTTGTCCCGGTTTTGATAGATTGTTGTTTTAGTTCAGTAGATACTTCCTAGACAATTTTTAGGCTGGATTTGGTTTTTCTTTTCTTTGATACGATGTTATGAAATTACGTGTTTATTTATGGGACTACCGTGATTTTAGTTTATCTTCCGTGTTGTTAAGTTTTATGAGTTATGCTTACGATCATGTGCTAAGGGGTCTCTCGGTCCTTCATGGTTTGGGATGTTTGCCGTGACCAGGGCCTTGGTTTGGGTTGTGATAAGCTTTGTATCAGAGCATGGTTCAAGGTCCCAGGGTGTCTACAAATTCATGTCGAGTGGAGTCTTTTTTATTGGTGTGTAGTCTCCACACTTATAAGGAGGAGGCTACTAGGCATTTTGGAATATTTCTCTTTTCTTTATGCTTTAGTTTGTGCTATTTAGTCTGAATATTCCCTAACTCTTGATTTCCTATATTTTGGATCATGCCACCCCATAGATCAATGAGCAGAACACCCATGCTGATAATGTCAGCCCTAGTCATGGGATGTGGACCCATTATAGAGCCCTACCCCAGAATTTACTACTACTCCCAAAGTTCTGACAGTCCAAACTAGTCCACATCGGGCTCCTTGATATAGTGTTGTTCATACCCATTCTCCCCAGAAAGAGGTCTCTAATATTAAGTTCCATCAGTCCATCCATATAATAGCTCAGCTTGTGGCTTCTAAATCTCGTCTCTCCAGAGATGTGAGTTTAGTGACTGGATCATCTAAAATTACTCGAGTTTGATAGTTTTTGAGGCTGATCCCACCAACCTTTATAGGCTCCAAGATTTAGGAGGACCCCCAAGGATATATTAATAAAATGGAGAAAATATTCAGAGTCATGCATGTGAGTTAGGTTGAGGGGTTGAGTTGGTAGCATATCAACTAAAGGATGCATCTAACCAGGTGAGTTTGTAGAGGCCTTCTTAGATTATTTCTTTCTCCAGGAGCTGAGGGAAGAAGAAGTTGAGGAATTTGCTAATTTGAAGAAAGGGAGGATGACTATCAAAGATTATGCATCGAAGTTCACTAGTTGTCTTGTTATGCTCCGAAGTTGGTGGGCAAAATGAGGGATTATATGGAGAAGTTCGCGTTAGGTCTCTCTAATGACTTGGTATTAGAATGTAAAAAGACAATACTAATCAAGGACATGTATTTATCTAGGTTATCAGTGTATATACAACAGGTAGAGAAGGAGAAGAAAAGTTAGGCTAAGGTAAGGGAAAAAGAAAGAAATTCTAAGAGAGCTAGGTCTTTGAATCAGAATGTCAGTTAGCATTACGGTGGAAATTAGGGTGAGAAGTAGTCTAAGAAGAAATTTTGGAGCAATTCCCAGTCTTTAGAAAGTGCACCTATGCCTAGGACTATGGATAAGAAACAGTTCCAGTCAGGAGATAGGCCTAGAGCTCAGGGTACTTAGTCCCAGAGGAGTGTATCTCAAACCTCCAAGTTATACTCACACTGCGGGAAGTGTAGGAAGGATCATCTGGGAAAGTGTCAATTTGGTAGTTTTATGTGCTATACCTGTATCCATCTAGGCCGCTTCAAGAGGGACTACCCCTCGACTAGAGGAAATATCAGGGGGACTATGTCCCAATCCACATCCACAGCCCCATCACATACGGGTACTACTTCAACTGCTAGAAGTGGTAACAATAAGTTGTATGATCTTTCTACTCTCCAGGACTCAGAGGCTTCACCAGATGTGGTTTTGGGTATGTTATAGATTTTCTCTCATGATTTGTATTTGTTACTTGATCTGGGGTCTACCTTGTCTTATATGACCCCTTACGAGGCAGTTACTTTTGGTTTTGAGCCTAAAGATATTTCAGAACCTTCCTCTATTTTTGCCACTATTGGTGATTCTATCATAGCTATGAGAGTTTATAGAAATTGTGTGGTGTCTATTTTTCATCGTGATACTGTGGCCGATCTTGTAGAAGTAGACATGATTAATTTTGATGCTATTTTGGGAATGGATTGGCTCCATTCATGTTATGCTACCTTAGACTGTAAAACTAGAAATATCATTTTCTGTTTTCCTAATGAGTTAGTTATAGAGTGGGAGGGATATTCTCTTACACCTAGAGGGAAATTCGTATCTCATCTTAGAGCCTTTAAGCTCATATCTATGGGTTGTCTGTATCATTTTGTTTGGGTAAAAAATTCTAGCACTTAAATTCCTTCCTTTTACTCTGTACTGGTATTTAATAAATTCCCAGATGTTTTCCCCGATGATCTTCCTGGGATACCACAATATAGGTAGGTAGATTTTGGCATTAACTTGTTGGCAGTCACCCGACCTATATCTATTCCCCTTAAAGAATAGCTCCTGTGGAATTGAAATAGTTAAAAGATCTTCTTGATAAAGGCTTTATCCATCCTAGTGTTTCTCCCTGGGTGAAATAGTACTTTTTATGCGTAAGAAAGATGGATCCCTCCGTATGTGCATAGACTCCTGTCAGTTGAGCAAAGTCATAATTAAAAATAAGTACCCTCTTTAAAAAATTGATGACCTCTTTGCCAGACTCAAAGGTGCTAAATGTTTCTCTAAAATAGACCTTCATTCATGGTACCACCAGTAGAAGGTTAGGGTGGCTGACATCCCTAAACGACCTTCCAAACCTGGTACGATCCCTATGAATTCTTAGTTATGTCCTTCAGGCTGAGTAACACCCCCACAACATTTTTAGATCTAATGAATAGGGTATTTTATAAGTTTCTAGATCTGTGTGTCATAGTCTTTATTGATGATATCTTGACATACTCTAAGAGTGAGAAGGAGCATGTAAATCACCTCTAAGTCATCCTTCAAACTCTTAAGGACTATGAGTTATATGTGAAATTTTCCAAGTGTGAATTCTAGCTTAGAGATATTGTCTTTCTATGGCACATTATTTCTAGTGAGGGGATTAAGGTCGACCCCTAAAAGTTTGAGGTAGTGAGAAAATTGCCTAGACCCACTACTCCAATGACATTCGAAGCTTATTGGGTTTGGCAGGGTATTACAGGAGAATTGTAGAGAGTTTTTCATCCATAGCTGCTCCACTTACTAAATTGACTCAGAAAAAGTTAAAGTTTTTGTGGTCTGATTCTTGTGAGAAAAGTTTTGAGAAAATAAAAGATAGGTTGACTATCACTCTAGTTTTGGCCCTTCTTGAGGGTACAGATTTAAAGTTTATTATGATGCATCCCGGGTGGGACTTAAGTGTGTACTTATGCAGCATGGTAAGGTGGTGGCTTATACATTAGACAGTAAAAAGAGCATAAGAAGAACTATCCCACCCATGATTTAGAGTTAGCAGTTGTGGTGTTAGCACTAAAAATTTGGCATCACTATCTTTATAGGGTGCCTGTCGACATTTTTATTGATCATAAAAGTTTGTAGTATGTCTTCACATAGAAAGAACTAAATCTCAGACAAAGGTAGTGGTTGGAGTTATTGAAAAATTATGACATAAGCCTACATTACTACCTAGGTAAGGCCAATGTGGTGGTTGACTCCCTTGGCAGGTTGTCCATGGGCATTCTTTCTTATGTAGAGGAAGGAAATAGGAATATGGTGAAGGATATTCACCGAATTTTGAATTTGGGAGTCCGACTCTTGGATTCTAAAAATGGAGGGGTATTCGTATAAGAGGTAGCTAAATCTTCCCTTTGTGAAGAAGTTAAGAAAAAGCAGACTAGAGATCCTATTTTCATATAGATTTAGAATGATGTTAGTCAACAAAAGGTCATGGTTTTTGAAATTTGAGGTGGTGGTATCTTGAGATACCAAGGTAGGTTATGTGTGTCGGATGTGGATGGGTTGCGAGAAAAGATCCTTGATGAGGCTCATGCTTCAAGGTATGTTGTTCCCCTTGGGTCTACTAAATGTATCATGATCTCAATGAGATTTACTGGCGGAATAATATGAAAAGAGATGTTTCTAACTTTGTGGCTAAGTGCTCGAATTGTCTATAAGTTGATAACGCTCAAATTATAATCTTGAATGAGTGTAAGCGATCATTATAAATAAAAAACCCAACTAAGTTGAGTCCGAATCCCACAGGGAACAATGTGAGTGGAGATTAAACTAGTTTGAAACTAAAGCTACAAGTTAAATTCAAACGAACGATATAAAAAATGGTTGTTTTGGATATTAGCAAATAATTTTTGGTCACTTTAATTTTAGTGTTTGTCAATCAAGAGTTTATGAAATAACTAAGATTATATTCACTAGGACTTATGGAACATGACAGATGCTACCATTAGCTCAAGGTTCTCACTGTGGTTCGGATAACAAGCTATTTTTATCGATGATATGCTCAAATTTCTCTCAACCTATTCGAGCGTCTAATTTCTTAATCCACTCAGACTTAGGGAATCACAACTCACATTGTTCCCTATGGGATTCGACTAGAACTTAGTTGGGTTTTATATTGACAACGATTGCTTACACCCATTCAAGAGTGTAATTTGAGCGCTATCAAAAATGGCGCCATTGCCGGGGAATAATTTGGTGTTTTGAGTTGGTTTGAAATTTTAGCCTACTAGCTTGAATTCAAACTTGTAAATATTTATTTTTAGTTTTTTTTATTATTTATGTTAGGTAGATTTTTATTTTAGTTTACTTATTACTATGGCATCGTAGTATGAGCATGAGCTTGGTGGTTGAAAATCTTATCTTGATGATCCATGTCCATATTGTGATGGACCTCACTTTTGGCAAAATTGTAGATATGCTCTCCGGAGAGAGATGTGTGCACCATATCCATTCTACCGGGAGTATGATTGTTCTTTATGTGGTGGTCGAGATGGATATTGGAGTGACTATCAAAATGCCCCCTCCACTTATTGCGCTAACCCAAATTCTAGTTCTTGTTATGAGTTTGATAGGTCTTATGGTCAAGAAAAGAAAGAACGAAGCATCGGTAAGAGTGGCATTGCAGCTATGTTTCAACGAATGTTGGATCTCTAGAAAGAAACATATGATATCATATGTGATTTGCATCAAGACATGAAGCTGATCATTCTTGAGGAGATGGATATAGAGGTCAATTATTCAGAGCATTCTTCTATATTATGTTTAGATGATATCTTGTCTGTGGAATCATTTAACATAATGGAAGAGTGTGAAAATGAGGAGCAAGAATCTTATACTGAGGATGAGCTTGATGTTGATCTTCCATTGGAGATTTCCCAACCAACCGAACTATTCATGAACGAAGATGCCAAAGATGAGGAAATGGTACTAAAATTAAAAGAAGAAATCAAGAACAATCCATGTGAAGACTATAGTCCATTTTTGGGGTAAAGATACTAATAGAGATACTACTCCAGAATTAAGAGTCAGTCCTCATTCGAACCACTTTTCAACATTATGCTTGGTAGATGTGATAAAAGTCGAACCACCCAAGCAAATAATGAATTTTGAAAATGATGAGAAAAATTCTTACATTTTGGAGTTTATCTTTCCAAAAGGGTATACTACAACCACATTCTTAAAGGCCAAGAGGCTTAAAGATCAATATCTATTTAGTGGCTTTTTAAGATCCTCATCGTTGCCCAATGAGACTACACAAAAGTTTGATGCAAAATTGGGTAAGTGGTTTAAGTCTTCGAAGTGGCGTGATAGAACATTCTTTATCATGCCCTCACATTTTCCCAACGGACCTAAAAGATCAACAGATGGGGGGACAATTTAAATTATCAAAGTGGAGGGATAAAGGATGACTGGATATTTTCGTGCCGTGATACTAAATTAGACGCTTCTTGGGAGGCAACCCAAGGTATTTTGTTGTTTGTATTCATATTAAGTGATTGGCATCAAATCTTCGCACCCATGGTGCCACAGGTATGTTTCTAAATCTCTGGTTTTGGTTTGATGCATTAGGGATATTGCATTATTTTAAGTTGATAGTGTTGGGGATACTTATGGGTGTTGATGTCCTCCTGGGGTTTTTGTTGCCGTGCCTCTTTTCCACGGAGCCTTATTTCTAGTAGAGCCGGCATGTTTAGGCGTATTGCGCTTATTTTGTGATATGTTATAGTTGACTAGGATAAATACAAGTAACTAAGGCAGTTAACTTTTTTTTGTGATTTTTGAGAACCTCTCCATTGGTCTGATATATTACTATGTGAATTGCATCCATTTGTGACCACGATTTATCTTTTTGTGGCATTAGTCTATCAACTGAATAACTTTTGTTAAACAAGTGCATGAGCTGGATAAGTAGTGATATTCAAGATACTTGTGTGCCTTGTGTGTGTAAGGTCTTACTCAGTTCCCGTTGTGTGTTGAATCTAGAACTTGCCCTGTTAGTCTTGCCATGGTTATAGGATAGGAGTTAGGAAAGGATCATTGGGCCATTTTTTTTTATTTTAGCCCACTTTAGCCAAAATGATCTTCCCTATGTGCATAATATCTCTTGATCCCTGTTTTGAGCCTAATTAGCCTATTTCTTTCTACGATACCTCTCACCTTCCCGTTTATATCACAATGAACCTGTTTTGGCCCTGGTTCTCCTTGGACACTATGCACCTTGACTTAGGTAAACAACCTAAGTTGAGGGTGGCTATCATAGGGGTGCATGATACAAAATGAGTATGAAGAGAGGAAGAATAAAAGAAAAGAATAAAAAGTTGGGTGCGGTGAAAATACCGCATTCATCTTGAGCATGGGTGATTAATAAGAAAAGGAAAAAAAGAAGGTTGGAAGTTGAAACCCCAAGAGTTTAGTGTAGTGTCAACGAGGCATAGTCACTCTGAAATATCCATGAATATTATACTAGACCCTAGCCTACGTTACAAGATTAATTTTTATGAAGCTAGCCTACGTTAAAAGCTGAATATCATACCAGACCCTAGCCTAAATTTTTTTCCTGAAATGCTCTCACTTATGTTGTATAAATATATATATATATATATTTTGTTCTATGTACTAGTACCTTCGAGTATTGACCCCTATATTTTAGGTTTTGAGGCCCTGTCTCACGATCCCTCTAATCAGTAGATTTTTCTAAGAGTTCAGAGTTGGTGAGCATCCCTTACTTCAAAAGGCATACTATACATTTTTTAACTTTTAGGTATTCTAAGGTCTCGTCGGGGGACTTTTCCCGATTTATACAGATTGTTGTTTTAGTTAAGTAGAGACTTCTTAGACTATTTTTAGGTTGGATCTAGGTTTTATTTTCTTTGATACAATGTTATGAAGTTACATTTTATTTATGGGACTATCGTGATTTCAGTTTATCTGTTGAGTTGTTATGTTATATGAGTTATGCGTATGATCACATTCTAAGGGGTATCTCGGGCCTTAATGGTTTGGGATAAACATCGCTACTAGGATGTAACGCCCTGAATCTGGTACCCAAAATTCTACACGGTGCTCATGACCCCGAAGGACCACAAGCTAACCCATGACTGATATCTGTACCTGAACACTGCATAATATACTGTATAAATGTGGAAATAAAGGCTGAGAGGCCATAAGGTTCAAAACTATAACATAAAATCTGAATAGAAATATAACATCTGGCTGGGGTATAAAATACCTAAAACAACTTAAATAAACTGAGTGAACATGATAATCTGAAAAGCCTCTAATTGACTGAACTGTCTGAATAAGGAGTTGATGGGACATGTCCCCAACTAACTCCAACTACTAAAATAAATTAATTAATGAGATAATTAAGTAATGATTATGTCCTCAAAGGATGAGGAATTACGGGTAACTCTGACTGCGGAGATTGGAATGCAACTGATGCTCCGGAGCTTATGTCTCTGAACCTATGGTATTAGAACCATAGCACAAATATGTCAGTACGATTGAATGTACTGGTATGCATGTGAGGTAGGATGAATGCAAAGAGTTCACATGCATGAACTATACTAACTGACTGGATAACATGAACGTATGAATACATGCATGAATACATAATAACTGTAACTGAGTTCATGATAACATGATTTCTGAGTCTGAGTACTGATAATATGAGATACTAATAACTGTATAACTGAAATAACTGATACTGAGCGACTGTATCTGACAGTCTAGGTTCTGATGGAACTAGCTAAGTTTCATACTATTTTGAGTTGACTGTATCTAACAGTCCTGAAGTAGTCATCTAACTGACATTCCTATAATACGCCATTATGGCTGAGTTGGGGTCCAATTTGTATCCCCAATTGGAAGGGTGTCAACATCACGCCACTAGTAAGGACAAGCTGTCGATGACCCTAATCTGACAGTGTCCCCAAAAGAGAATGGTGGGCCTCTCATCTGATAGTGCTTATCAACCTCATCAATCCTCATCTGACAGTGTTGATGTCTCAACCTATGCTGGCTACATAGTTCTGGAATGCAAGGATTGCTCCTAAGAATCACACCCTCATCTGACAGTGTGTGTTCCCATCCTTGGGTTCACTCGGTGCTAATTCCTACTCCCATCTGAATAGACACTGTACATGAATTACTAAACTAAACTGGACTGATTTAACTGAGTTTCGTTAACTGACGAAATAGTACTGAGATTACTGTATTACTGAGCTTTCTTGGGTTACATGACTGACTGAGTTCTATGGATCATGGATTGACAGACGATATTATGAAATTATCACACTAACTCTAGGCACACAACTATATTTTTTGGGTACAAGTACCCTCAGGACTTGATGGAAAGAAACTAAAAAAGCATGACTTTCTTGAATACATGACCAACATCACAATCCATAATACAATAAGTTAGAGATTTCATGAAGTACAAGTTCTAAAGCACCACAATTGCTACACATACATCCATAATTCATTGACTAAGACATTTCATGAAACACTTGACATGCATAAACTTGTACATGAATGGGGATTTCATATTATTATACTAGTATGATGCTTTTTCCTTCACATAGGTATTTAATCAAACACATGGGGAGCATGCTTGATTATACAATCATCAATGCATCTAATAATCATGGATACATCAATCAACTTGTAATTTGAAAGGTGGTTTATCATGGTTATTATGAAAATATTCATATACTAGGGTCAATCATTAAAATATGTAATTTAAAACATGAATTAAAACCCCACAACATCATGAACATGAATTTGAATTCAATTTAAATTATGAACATTTATAAAATACACAAATCTTGGATTTTGAAAAGAGATTCTTGAGCTTCATGGGTGAAAGGGACCCATGAATCAACACATGACATACCTGGATTGTAATTTTCTTGAAGTTCCTGGACTTGAAGAACTTGAATCTCTTAGTTTCTTGAAGAAGGATTTGGATCTTGTTCTTGGGCATTATCTTTGAGAGAAAACCCTTATTTGATGTTGTAAATGAATAACGAACTTATGAGCGTTGGCCTAATATAATTAGGGGTTAAAACGGGTGGAAAAGACCCAAATACCTTTTTAAAAATGGTTTTAAGTTGCTGAATGGGACCTGCGATGGTCTGTCGCTTTGACCATCGTACGTAGACCAAAAAAAGACTCACTGCCTAAGTAGCAATGGTTTGGGAGACAGTCCATCACTAGATTGATGGTCCGTCAACTAGTCCGTTGCACCTTATACAATGGTATTTAATACCAAGCTTATAATAGAATTCTGAACATGAGATGGATACCAAGCTTGTATCTGAAACCTGAACATGAAACTGGGAAAGCTTAAGGAAAACTATTACCTTGAGCTAGATCTGAGTTAGCAAAGAAGAGGTGAGGATTATTGGTATGCATGTCTCTTTCTGCTTCCCAAGTAGCTCCCTCAACGGACTGATTCCATCAAAAAACTTTGACTAGAAGGACTTTTTTGTTCCTCAGTCTACGAGTCTGATAGTCCAGGATTTCGACTGGAATCTCTTCATAAGAGAGGTTGTTCTAAACATCTATGCTCTGAATAGGGACTACAACTGCTGGGTCACCTATTCATTTCTTGAGCACAGAGACATGGTAGACTAGATGAACTAAGGCTAGTTCTGAAGGCAACTCTAACTCATAAGCTACCTTGCCAAATCAATTAAGAATCTTGAAGGGACCGACATATTGGGGGCTGAGCTTTCCCTTCTTGCCGAACTGCTTCACTCCCTTCATAGGAGAGATCTTTAGATAGACATAGTCACCAATATCAAACTCGAGATCCTTTCTACGCACATCATTATAAGACTTCCATTGGCTCTAAGCATCCTGGAGCCTTTCTCTGATCAACTGGAATTTTTCCAAGGCATCGAATACTAAGTCAGGTTCTATAATTAAGGCCTCACTAACTTCGAACCAACCAACTGGAGATTTTCATCTCCTACTATTGAGAGCTTTGAATGGAGCCATCCGAATACTGGAATGATAGTTGTTTTTGTATGCAAACTCAATCAAAGGAAAGTGGTCATCCTAACAACCCTTGAAATCAATTGCACAGGCCCTTAGAATATCTTCTAAAGTATGAATGGTACTTTCTACTTAACCATCTGTCTAAGGATGGAAAGTTGTACTAAGATGAACTTGGGTACCAAGACCATTTTGGAATACTTTCTATAAATGAGAGGTGAACTGGGTACCTCCTGTTTGAGATAATAGATAAAGGAACACCGTGAAATCTGACCAAATCCCTCATGTAGAGTTTAGCATAATCCTCAGCTGAATAAGATGTATGGACTGGAAGGAAATGAGCTAATTTGGTTATCCTATCTACAATGACACAAACTGAATCATGCTGGTGACGAGTATGAGGCAAGCCCATCACAAAGTCCATGTTCACTTCTTCCCACTTTTAAGTAGGAATACTGAAATCCTGCATATACCCACTATGCTTCTGATGCTCTATCTTAACCTGCTGATATGTAGAGTATTTAGCCATAAATTCTACAACATCTCTCTCCATCCCACTCCATCAATAGATCTCTCACAAGTTGCGGTTCATCTTTGTGGCCCCTGGATGAATAGAGTAGCACGCACCATACGCTTCTGCAAGAATTCACTACCTTAAGTCATGTATACCTGGAACACACAGACAACCCTGACAGCACAATACATTATCTCCACCTTGGGAGAAAACTCCTACTTTCTGATCCTTAACTGACTCATTCAACTTGAATAGACTGGGATATCTGTCTTGATTTTATTTTACCTCGAATACTAGAGATGATTCTTAACTACTTTGAACCCAAATGTCACCCTCCTCTGTATCGACTAAGCAAATGCTTAGTCTATCAAGCTAATGGATTTCCTAAGCTAACTTCTTCTTACTGTCCTCAACATGAGCATCACTACCCATAGACAGTCTATTGAGAGCATCGGCCACAATGTTGGCCTTGCCCAGACAATAAATGACACTCATGTCATAATATTTCAATAACTCTAAACACCTTCTGTGATGAAGATTGAGATCATTCTGAGAAAAGAAATATTGAAGGCTCTTGTGACCTATGAACATATCTACATGAACACCGTATAAATAATGCCTTCAAATCTTTAAGGCAAATATTATGGTTGCTAACTCAAGATCATGACTAGGATAATTCTTCTCATGGGGTTTCATTTTCTTGGATGCGTAGGCTATAACCTTACTTTGATTCAAGAGGACACAACCCAAACCTATTATGGATGCATCACAATACACCACGAACCCATTTGGACCATCTGGAAGATCAAAGACTGGAGTTGAGGTGAGTCAAGTCTTCAACTCCTGAAAACTCTTATCACAACGAGCTGACCATTGAAACTTGACTTTCTTTTGTGTCAATCTAGACATAGGAGATGCAATAGAAGAGAATCCCTTAACAAACCATCTGTAATAGCCATCCAAACCCAATAAACTCCTAATATTTGATGGAGAGACAGGTCTGGGCGAGTTTCTTACTGCTTTGGTCTTTTCAGGATATACTCTAATGCCATCACCGGAAATGAAATGGACAAAGAATTCTACTAACCTTAGCCAAAAAACTCACTTGCTGAATTTGGAGAATAGCTGATGATCTCTAAGAGTCTAAAGTATGATTCTGAAATGGTCTGTGTGATCACTCTCACTGCGGGAATAGACTAGAATATCATCTGTGAAGACTATAATGAACATGTCCAAGTACTGCTTGAACACCCATTTCATCAAGTCCATGAAAGCGACTGGGGCATTATTAAGACCAAAGGACATAACCAAAAACTTGAAGTGACGATACTAAGTATGAAAATCTATTTTTGGAATGTCATATTCTCTAACTCTGAGCTGATGATAGCCGGATCTGAGGTCTATCTTAGAGAAATAACTGGCACCTTGAAGTTAGCCAAACAAGTCTTCCATTCTGGGAAGAGAATACTTCTTCTTGATAGTGACTTTATTGAGCTGACGGTAATCAATGCACATTGCAAGAGAGCCATATTTGTTTTGCACGAATAAGACTGGTGCACCCCATAGGGAAACACTAGGTCTGGTGAATCCCTTATCTAAGAGATCCTACAATTTCTCTTTCAATTCTATGAGTTCTTCTGGTGCTATTCTGTATGGTAGAATAGATATAGGTTGAGTATATGGAAGAAGATCAATACCAAAGTCTATTTCTCTTTAGGCAGGAAATCCTGGAAGATCTTCAGGAAAAACAACTGAATATTCATTCATGACTGGGAGTTTCGGAGATAGAGTCCTTAACAAGAACAAGATGATAAACACATCCTTTTGATATCATCTTCCTTGCCAGAAGGTAGGAAATAAGATGACCCCTGAAAGATGAAGTACTACCCCTCCACTCTAGTACGGGTTTATTTGGAAATTGGAACTATGGTAGAGACTGAAAAGGGCTCTGCTAGAATTTTAGGACTAACTTCAAAATCAACTGCTATATAGGGAGTAACGAAAGACAAGGAAACTGCTGGATCTATAAAACCATAAACATGCACATGAAATATCTATAACATACCAGTAACCATATCAGGAGAATTTTCTTGATCTTGTTAGGACTGGAGAGCATTAAGTCTATTTGGGCGTTGCCAACTAGTAGCACTAGAGGTAGCACTTTGCTGATTTGGGTGATCAAACTGAGCTGAGAAATACCTCTGCTGACCCTGATAACCTAACTAGGAATAATCTATGACATTGTGGGTTGGCTTGCCACATCCAAAATAGACATTGCTACCAGCACTGCAAGCACCCTTGTGGTTCTTACTGTAAGTCTGACAAAGAGGATTAGTTCCAGCATTGCTAACACTGCCCTGAGACTTAGAGCCTGGCACCTTATCACTATTACCATTCCTGAACTTAGGAGATGGAGCATTGTATGAAAAAGAAGTTGGAACTAATGACTTAGGATGAAACTGAGAACGGTTTTCTCCTTCTGACTTAGGCTGCACAAAGTTGAAACTACCTGTCCTTACTCTCTTATTCTGCTTCTCCCTCATCTTAATCTTTTGCTTTTCTATCTATTGAGCATGTGTTATAAAAATGGCTAAAGTCATGTCACTATTTAACATTGCATACCTACACTCATTTACCACACTATAATTACCCCAGAAACAAACTTACTAATCTTTGCCCTGCTGTCTGTAACCACATAAGGAGCATATCCGGCTAATTAAGTAAACTTAAGAGAATACTCTTTCACCTTTATATTTCCCTACCTGAGGTTGATAAATTCTAACACCTTATCTCCTCTCAACTCTAGCAGAAGAATCTCACTAAGAATACGGTGACAAACTCCTCCCATTCTATAGGCCCGACATCATCTGGCCTTTCTGACTTCTACTGCTTATACCAAGTATGAGCAATATCCTACAATTGATATGCAGCTAGATCAACAATCTCACTAGGAGTAACCCCCATGATGTCAGTAACCTGCTGAACCTGATTGATGAATTCCTGAGGGTCCTCATCTGACTTAGACCCGAGAAAGGATGGAGGATTTATTCGGGTGAAGTCCTGAATCATGGATGTAGCTGAATTGGACACTGGTTGGTCAGAACAACCACTGGTCATTCATTCTGAGTAGCAACTGACTGAGCAAGAGTAGTGAACGCAACTTTAAACTCTGCATGAGAGACATATTCGCCCAATAGATCTTCGAACTGAGGGTCTGGATATTCCCATTTCTTCTTTTAGGAGGCATGTTCTATAGAAGAAAATGAGAAATGAATTAGACTGAGAGATTGACTAGAGATTATGCTCACTAGCATAACATAAATATTGAAAGAAGGGAAACTGTTCCAAAAACATCTTATAGCCTCCTGCATATAAATGTGGCACGCAACACACCCATGTACAAGACTCAACTAGATACGGCTTTTAGACTTCCTAAGAAACTATTGAACCTTAGGCTCTGATACTAAGTTTTAATGCCCCAAATCTGGTACCCAGAATGCTACACAGTTCTCATAACCCCGAAACACCACAAGCTAACCCATGACTGATATCTGTACCTGAATACTACATAATATACCGTATAAATGCAGAAATAAAGGCTGAAAGGCCATAAGGTTCAAAACTATAATATAAAATCTGAATAGAAATATAACATCTGGGCGGGGTATAAAATACCCAAAACAACGGAAATAAACTGACTGAACATGATAATCTGAAAAGCCTCTAATTGATTGAACTGTCTAAATAAGCTCTTGATGGGAGATGTCCCCAACTAACTCCAACTATAGAAAAAATTAATTAATTAATGAGATAATTAAATAATGATCATGTCCTCGAAGGATGAGGACTCACTTATAACTCTGACTATGGAGACTAGAATATTCCTGATGCTCTGGAGCTCATGTCTCTGAACATATGGTATAAAACACCAAAGCGCAAATGCGTTAGTATGATTGAATATACGAAATGCATATAAGGTACGCAAACTGCAAAGGGTTCACATGCATGAACTATACTAACTGACTAGATAACATGAACATGAGAATACATGCATAAATACATAATAACTGTAACTGAGTTCGTGATAACATGATTTTTGAGTCTGATTACTGATAACATGAGATACTGATAACTTTATAAGTGAAATAATTGATACTGAGCGACTGTATCTGATTGTCTAGGTTCTGATGGAACTAGCTGAGTTTCATACTATTTTGAGTTGACTGTATCTGACACTCCTGAATTCTGTAGAACTATCTGATTTCTCTTACTGAGATCGAATAACTGTATTTGATAGTCCTGATTCTTTAACTGAAACTGTGGGAAGTCATCTACCGATATGCCCCTAATACACCTCTATAGCTGAGTTGGGGTCCAATCTGTAACCCTAATTGCAAGGATATAAATACTGTGCCACTGGTAAAGATAAGTTGTGGGTGACCCTCACCTAATAGTTTCCCTAAAAGAGAATGGTGGGGCCCTTATCTGACAGTGCTTATCCACCTCATCAACCCTCATCTGACAGTGTTGATGTCTCAACCTATGCTGGCTACATAGTTTTGGAACACAAGGACTGCTCCTTAGAATCACACCCTCATCTGAAAGCATGTGTTCCCATCCTTGGGTTCACTCGGTTCTAATTCCTACTCCCATCTAAATAGACACTGAACATGGATTACTAAACTGAACTGTACTGAATTAACTGGGTTCCATTGACTGAAGGAATAGTACTGAGATTACTGTATTGCTGAGCTTTCTTGAGTCACATGACTGATTGACTTCTATGGATCATGACTTGACTGAGGATATTGCAAAATCATGACACTAACTCTAGGCATACAACAATATTTTTTGGGTACAAGTGACCCTAAGACTCAATGGAAAAAAACTGACAAAGCATGACTTTCTTGAATACATGACCAACATCACAATCCATAATACAATAAGTTGGTTATTTTATGATGTACAAGTTCTAAAGCACCACAATTGCTACACATATATCCATAATTCATTGACAAATACATTTCATCAAACACTTGACATGCATAAACTTGTACATGAATGGGGATTTTATATTATTATACTTGTATGGTGCTTTTTGCTTCACAGAGGTATTTTAATCAAACACATGGGAAGCATGCTTTGGTTATGCAATCATCAACGCATCTAATAATCATGGATACATCAATCAGCTTGTAATTTAAAATGGGTTTTATCATAGTTATTACACAAATCTTTATATACTAGGGTTAATCATTGAAATATGTAATTTAAAACATGAATTAAAATCCCACAACATCATGAACATGAATTTCAATTAAATTTAAATCATGAACATTCGTCAATACACAAATCTTGGATTTCGAAAAGAGATTCTTGAGCTTCATGGGTGAAAGGGACCCATGAATCAACACATGACATGCCTTGGTTGCGAGTTTCTTGAAGTTTGTGGAGTTGAAGAACTTGAATCTCTTAGTTCTTTAAAGAAGGATTTGAATCTTGTTCTTGGGGATTATCTTTGAGAGAAAGCCCTATTTTGCTGTTGCGGATGAATAATAAACTTATGAGCCTTGGTCTTATATAATTTGGTGTTAAAATGGGTGGAAAAAGACCTAAATACCCTTTCAAAAATGGCTTTAATTTGATGAATGGGACCTGCAATGGTCCGTCGCTAGCTTGATGATCCATCGTTTGGTACGTGGACCAGAAAAAGACTCACTGCCTAAGTAGCGATGGATTGGGTGATAGTTCATCACTAGCTCGACGGTCCGTCAACCTATCCATCAAACCTTATCCAGAAGGTTGACTCACTACCGTGGCTGCGAAAGTCTAGGTGAAGGTCCATCCTAGATCTACGCTCCTGGGTGATTCTGACAGCTCTGAGTAAATTGTCTATAACATTTTACTCTGATGCTGCATTATGATAAAATTGGTATCATTGGAAAGCTAATTCAATTTCCCACATGATACAAACTGAAAATCTTAAAAATTTTACATGTTCAAAAATGGAATCATATTTCAATGTAAGTTTCTAAAATTCTTGGGATGATTTCAAGCTAGGTAGAAGTATATGGGGTATTACAATATCTCCTCTTGAGAACATTCATCCTCGAATGAGACTCGGTGAGAGGGGAGAAGATAAACTGAACTGACGTACATACTAAAAATGAATGACTGGAATATGATTTCATGATTGACATATCTGATAAATAATTATATCATACTAAACACGCATATCTGATGCATGTGTAACTGATTCATGAATGCATGATTGAGTGTTCTAATGAACTAATGTTCTCCCTATGAGAATGTATGTCTGATGCATGATTATACAACTGAACTGATATATGAATGAATGACTGATTATGCAATGGTATTTAATACAAAGTTTATAATGGAATTCTAAATATGAGATGGATACCAAGGTTGTATCTGAAACCTAAACATAAAACTGGGTAAACTTAAAGAAAACTGTTACCTTGAGCTAGATCTAAGTTAGTGGAGAAGAGGTGAGTATACATGGTACGCATGTCTCTTTCTGCTTCCCAAGTAGTTGCCTTAATGGATTGATTCCAACAAAGAACTTTGACTAGAGGGACTTCTTTGTTCATCAGTCTACAAGTCTGATAGTCTAGGATTTCGACTGGAATATCTTCATAAGAAAGGTTGTTCTTAACATCTATGCTCTGAATAGGGACTACAACTGTTGGGTCACCTATACACTTCTTGAGAAAAGAGACATGGAAGACTGGATAAACTTAGGCTAGATCTAAAGGCAACTCGAGCTCATAAGCTACCTTGCCAAATCGACTGAAAATCTTAAAGGGACCGATATTTCGGGGACTGAGCTTTCCCTTCTTACCAAACCGCTTCACTGCATTAATGGGAGAGTTCTTTAGATAGACATAGTCACCAATCCAAACTCAAGATCCTTTCTGCGCACATCTGGATAAGACTTCTATCCAATTTAAGCAGCCTGGAGTCTTTCTCTGATCGACTGTACTTTTTCCAAGGCATCAAATACTAAGTCAGGCCCTATATTGAGGTCTCACTAACTTCGAACCAACCGAATGGAGACCTTCATCTCCTACCATAGAGAGCTTAGAATGGATCCATCTGAATACTGGACTCAATCAAAGGCAAGTGGTCATCCCAACTAGCCTTGAAATCAATTGCACACGCCCTTAGAATATCTTTTAAAGTCTGAATGGTCCTTTCTACTTGACCATCTGTCTGAGGATGGAAGGTTGTACTAAGATGAATTTGGGTACCAAGACCCTTTTGGAATGCTTTCTACAAATAAGAGATGAACTGGGTACCTCTCTCTGAGATAATAGATAGTGGAACACCATGTAATCTGACCAACTCCTTGATGTAGAGTTTGGTATAATCCTCAGATGAATAAGAGGTATGGACTGTAAGGAAATGAGCTGATTTGGTCATCCTATCTACAATGACCCAAACTGAATTATGTTGGTGATGCGTATGAGGAAGGCCCGTCACAAAGTTCATGTTCACTTCTTCCCACTTCTAGGTAGGAATACTGAAATCCTGCATGGAACCGCTATGCTTCTGATGCTCTATCTTAACCTGCTGATATGTAGAGCATTTAGCCACAAACTATGCAATATCTCTCTTCATCCCACACCACCAAAATATCTCCCACAAGTCGTGGTACATCTTTGTGGCCCCTGGATGAATAGAGTAGCACTCTCCATGTGCTTTTACAAAAGTTCTTTTCCTTAAGTCTTCTATACCTAGAACATACAGACGACCCTGACAATACAATACACCATCTCCCCCTTGGGAGAAAACCTCTACTTTCTAATCCTTGACTGACTCTTTAAACTTGACTAGACTGGGATCTCTATCTTGATTTTATTTCTCCTTAGAAACTAGAGATAATTTTGAACTACTCTGAACCCATGTGTCACCCTCCTCTATATCAACTAAGAGAACGCCTATTCTGGCAAGCTAATGGATTTCCTGAACTAACTTCTTCTTACTATCCCCAACATGAGCAGTACTACCTATATACAGACTACTGAGAGCGTCGGCCACAATGTTGGCCTTGCCCAGATGATAAAGGATACTAATGTCATAATATTTCAAGAGCTCTAACCACCTTATCTGATAAAGATTGAGATCTTTATGAGAAAAGACATATTGAGGGATCTTATGATCTATGAACACATCTACACAAACACCATATAAATAATGCGTCCAAATCCTTAAGGCAAATACTACAGCTGCTAACTCAAGATCATGAGTAGTACAATTCTTCTAATGGAATTTAAGTTGCCTGGAGGTGTAGGCTATGACCTTACCATTATGCATGATTACATAACCCAAACCTATTCTAGATTCATCACAATACACTACAAACCTATCTAGACCATCGAGTCAAGTCTTCAACTTTTGAAAACTCTTCTGGCAAGGATCTGACTACTGAAACTTGACTTTTTTCTAAGTCAATCTGGACATAGGGGATGCAATAGAAGAAAATCCCTTAATAAACCATCTGTAATAGCCAGCGAAACCCAAGAAACTCCTAATATCTAATGAAGAGAGAGATCTTGTCCAATTTCTTACTACTTGGAATGAAGCCAATCGATGCATGGGATGACATCAAAATCAGTCATCTCTAATTTGACTTAGTCAAACCCAAGAAACTCCTAATAGCAGGAATGAAGCAAATCTATGACTGGAATTACATCAAAATCAGTCATCTCTAATTTGACTAAGTCTGTTAAGTAACTTTCTGAAATATCATGACTGGCAGTTCCTATATACCCACTGGGCTGTGATAGTTTTTCCCACTAGGGTAGAGACTAAAATGGGCTCTTTAAGAATTTTGAGACTGACTCCAAAATCAGCTGCTATATAGGGAATAACAAAAGACAATCAAGCTCCTGGATCTAGAAAAGCGTAAACATACACATGAAATATCTGTAACGTACCAGTAACCAGATATAGAAAATTTTCTTGATCTTGCCAGGACGGGAGAGCATAAAGTCTGTTTGGGCATTGCCAAATATTAGCACTAGAGGTGGCACCCTACTGATTTAGGCAACCAGACTGAGCTGAGGAATGGTTCTGCTGACCCTGATAACCTGACTGGGGATAATCTCTAACTCTATGGCCTGGCTTGCCATATTCGAAATAGACATCGCTACCAGCTCTGCAAGTACCCTTGTGGTTCTTACCACAAGTCTGACAAAGGGGATTAGTTCGGGTAATTCTAACACTGCCCTGAGACTTAGAGCATGGCTCTCTATCTCTATTGCCATCCCTAAACTTAGGAGATAGAACATTGGCTAAAGAAGAAGTTGGAACTGATCACGTAGGATGAAACTGAGGATGGTTTTCTCCTTTTGACTTAGGCTGTGCAAAGTTGAAACTACCAATCCTTGCTCTTTTATTCTGCTTCTCCTTTATCTTAATCTTTTGCTTCTCTATCTACTGAGCATGCATCATAAGCTTGAATAAAGTCATGTCACTATTCAACATCGTAGACCTACACTCATTAACCACACTATTATTTACACCAGAAACAAACTTACTCTAGGGGAAATAACCTCGTTAAGAATGCGGTGACAAACTCCTCCCACTCTATAGGCCCTGCATCATCTGGCCTTTCTGACTTCTACTACTTGTACCAAGTGTGAGAAACATCCTACAAATGATATGCAGATAGCTCAGCAATCTCACTAGGAGTAACCCCCATGATTTCATTAACCTTATGAACCTGATCAATGAATTCCTGAGGGTCCTCATCTGACTTAGACCCTAGAAAGGATGAAGGATTCATTCGGATGAAGTCTGAAATCCTTGCTATAGCTGAATTGGCCACTGGGTTGGCCAAAACAACAGCTGGTCATTCATTCTGAGCAACAACTAACTAAGTAAGAGTAGTGAACACAGCTCTAAACTCCGCATAAGAGACATGTTCACCCAAAGGATCTTCAGGCTGAGAGGCTGGCTGATTCCAGTTTCTTCTTTTATGAGGCATGTTCTGTAAAAGAAAGGGAGAAATAGATTGGACTAAGATATTGAATTGAGATTATGCTCAATGGCATGAAATGAATACTAAAAGAAGGGAAACTATTCCAAAATCATCTTATAGCCTCCTGTACATAAATGTGGTGCGCAACCCACCCAAGTACAAAACTCTACTGATGCGGCTTTCAAACTTCCTAGGACATTATTGAACCTTTGATCTGATACCAAGTTTGTAACGCCCTAAATCTGGTACTCAGAATGCTACATAGTGCTCATGACCACGAAGGACCACAACCTAACCCATAACTAATATCTATACCTGAACACTGCATAATATACTGTATAAATGCAAAAATAAAGACTGAAAGTCTATAAGGTTCAAAATAATTTCATAAAATCTTAAAAGAAACATAACATCTGGGTGGGGTATGAAATACCCAAAACAACAAAAATAAACTGACTGACCATGATAATCTGAAAAGCCTTTAATTGACTGAACTATCTGAATAAAGAGTTGATGGGACATGTCCTCAACTAACTCCAACTACTAAAATAAATTAATTAATGAGATAATAAAGTAATGATCACTGATAACTCCGACTGTAGAGACTGGAATGCTACTGATGTTCTGGAGCTCGTTTCTCTAAACCTATGGTATAAACACCATTGCATAAATGCATCAGTACTATTGAATATACTGGTATACATGTGTGGTAGGATGAATGCAAAGGGTTCACATGTATGAACTATACTAAGTGACTGGATAACATGAACTTGAGAATACAAGCATGAATACATAATAACTGTAACTGAGTTTGTGATAACGTGATTTCTGAGTCTGAGTACTGATAACATGAGATACTGATAACTATATAACTAAAATAACTGATACTCAGCGACTGTATCTGACAATCTAGGTTTTGATGGAACTAGCTAAGTTTTGTACTGTTCTGAGTTGACTGTATCTGACAGTCTTGAATTCTGTAGAGCTATTTAATTTCTATTACTGAGACTAAATTACTATATCTAACAGTCCTGATTCTGTAACTGAAACTATAGGAAGTAGTCATCTAACTAACATGCCCCTAATACGCCATTATATCTTAACCTATGTTGGCTACATAGTTCTGGAACACAAGGACTGCGCCTAAGAATCACACCCTCATCTGACAGTATGTATTCCCATCCTTGGGTTACTCAGTGCTAATTCCTACTCCCATCTGAATAGACATTGAACATGGATTACTGAATTGAACTGGATAGAATTAATTGAGTTTTGTTGGCTGATAGAATAGTATTGAGATTACTGTATTACTGAGCTTTCCTGAGTCACATGACTGACTGAGTTCTATGAATCATGTCTTGACTTATGATATCATTAAATCATTATACTAACTCTAGGCGCACAACTATATTTTTCCGGTACAAGTACCCCCAGCACTCGATGGAAAGAAACTAACAAAGCATGACTTTCTTGAATACATGAATAACATCACAATCCATAATAAAATAAGTTGGATATTTCATGAAGTACAAGTTCTGAAGCACCACAATGGCTACACATATATCCATAATTCGTTGACTAAGATATTTCATCAAACACTTGACATGCATAAATTTGTACATGAATGGTGATTTCATATTATTATACTAGTAGTGTGCTTTTTCCTTCACATAGGTATTTAATCAAACACATGGGGAGCATTCTTTTGTTATACAATCATCAATGCATCTAATAATCATGGATACATCAATACACTTGTAATTGGAAAGGGGATTTATCATGGTTATTATGTAAATCTTTATATACTAGGGTCAATCATTGAAATATGTAATTTAACACATGAATTAAAACCCCACAACATCATGAACATGAATTTCAATTCAATTTAAATCATGAATATTCATCAATACACAAAGCTTGTATTTTAAAAAGAAATTCTTGAACTTCATGGGTGAAAGGGACCCATGAATCAACATATGACATACCTGGGTTATGAGTTTCTTGATGTTCTTGGAGTTGAAGAACTATAATCTCTTAGTTTCTTGAAGAAGGATTTGGATCTTGTTCTAGGGGATTATCTTTGCGAGAAAACCCTAATTTGATATTGTGAATGAATAATGAACTTATGAGCTTTGGTATGATATAATTAGGGGTTAAAACAGGTGAAAAAAATACCCAAATACCCTTTTAAAATGGCTTTAATTTTCTTAATAGAACCTACGATGGCTCATGCAATGGTCCGTCGCTGGCTCGACGGTCCTTTGTTTCGACCGTCATACGTGGACCAAAAAAGATTCACTACCTAAGTAGCAATGGTTCATTTTTGGCTCAACGATCCGCCAACCTATCTATCGTACCTTATCCAGAAGGTTGACTCACTGCCTTGGCTGCGACGGTCCATTGCTAGATCTATAGTCCGTCAACCTGGCCGTCGCACCTGGGCGATTCTGATTGCTCTGAGTAAAATGTCCATAACTTTTTTCTTCGATACTGGATTTGGAAGAAATTGGTATCATTGGAAATCTAATTCAATTTCTCACATAATAAAAAAGTAAAAATATCAAAAATTTCACGTGTACAATAATGAATTCATATTTCAAAGTAAGTTTCTAACATTCTTAGGATGATTTAAAGCTAGGTAGAAATGTGGGGTATTACACAGGGCCTAGGTTTGGATTGTAACACGACTTTTAAATTGTGATAGTTTTTTCGAATATTTTTTGAATATTTTCCCTAAGGTGACTCATGCAATAACCATAGTGAGCTAAAGTGTGGACTATTGAAATAATCTTTCGTATACCTAGATGGCTTTTGGAAATTACAAAATAAAGCATTTGTATTATCTACATAGATTCTCATTTGTTCAACAAAATATTGATATGAGGCTACACATTCCTTGTCCACTACACAAAAATCCACTAGAAAGCTGTGATACTCTGCATCATGTGCCACCGCCGATAACAAGAATCCTTCAAACTTTCTCTTTAAGCATGTTCCATCAATGACTATGACTTTTTGCATTTCTTTAAAACTAAGAATCCATGCTTCATAGTCTACAAAGAAAAGTACTTAAACCTTTCATTTTCATCAACCTACAATACCATCTTACTTCCTGGATTTATGGGCTCAAGCATATAATGGAACGCATCAAGCACTGCATACCCATACTCATGTGTTCCCCTAAGCAAAGACTTTGCAATCTCTACAGATTTGATTGGCCATATCTCTTGTAGACGGGCCTTTTCCATTAGGAAAGATATTTTTAAAGTATTTACCAAGGACCATTGTTGTTGAATGTGAATTATGGCTAGTAATATGCTCCAAATTACATGTGTGATACTTTTCATAAGTTCTAATATAGAATCTATCTGAACTTATGATTTTCACTGCCTTTAACCACCACTTGCACTCTAAATGTGCACTCCTAAAATAATATATACTACATGAATTAATCACATTCTTGAGTCTAAAATCCCAAGCCAGTAATATGCAATAAAGTGACTAGTTCTTCCTTATTCTTGAATATCATTCCCTTATAAGAATCTATTCCATCACCTTGAAGATTAGTTGATTGAGTTAATTAAGAACTACCTACTGTATTTTTTGCAACAACGAGCATAGATTTTTCACTCTCCTTTACCTTCACTTCATCTCCATTCTTATCATCTTCTGGAATATTCATGTCCACATTATCTAGTTTATTATTAAACATATCTTATTGTTCTTGTTCTATATTATAATTCTTTATTGGTTTTTCAACCATGTACACCCTTAAAATAGTCCTAGTTGCATTACTTTGATAAGCATTCAAATGAACCTGATCGTTTATCTTAAAAGGTAGAACCCTCTGATTTTCAAAAAAGTTGTGCATATAACTGAAAACAAGATCTTTTCATTAAAAATTTAGTCCCCAATAGCTAATGATTAAGCTTACAAAATCATCATAAAAAGCATCTCTTTAGACTGTCATCGTTATCATCTCTAACATTTCACTATCTTCCAACACTAAATTTATCAAATGTTTTTATCAATCCATTCACCACTACAGTCTACCCCTATTCTTATTGATTCCTCCATTAATGGCACCTAATGAAATCTGTTAAAAATACTTAATAACGATATATTGTAAAATTGATAATGATAGTATAGTATATACAACTAAAAATTATAAGCACTATCATTATCAATGTCCCAAGAGATGAGAATTTGTTACAACAGATGTCTCATTGGTCTGATTCATCCTTAAGACCCCGTGTCTAAAATATGGTGTACATTATATGACTTATCACCTTAAGTCATATAAACAACATGTGAGTCATATGTTGGAGTCATTCCTAGGTTAGTGTGGAATAGTTAAAGTCTAATATAGATATGAGTTAACCCTAGAATTTGTCAAGACATGGTACGAGTCGTATGAAGTTGAGTCATAAGGGTAACAACCTAGGTTATCTAAGCTTCTTTCTAAGTTAAGAGTATGGAGATACAAGTCATATTGTGATGTTACTAGTCATAGGTTTAGAATCTTATGTTGACCAGTGTATACTATCTTGATTCTTCCAAGCATATAAGTTATGAGGCTAACTCGTACCTTCACCATACAAGTCATATGGTTGACTCATGAAGACTGGCGACCAAATTTTGTAATGTTCAGTTAAACGTCCTTTTGTTCTTTTCCCCTTTATTAACTCTCAACCCATGACTTATAAACTAAAAAGAAGCATTATTTTCCTCCACTTTTAGTCAATTCAAAACACTTTCATCCTCTCATCTTCAAGATCAGCAAGATTAGGGTTTCTCTCACCAAGTAATCTCTTAAGACTCAAGGTTCAAGTTCTCTTCATAGGTCAAGCAATTCCAGGTATGTGGGGTTTATGAACAAGGTTATTATTTCATCCTTGTGCCTAAAAATTCTGACTTTAAGAGTGACTTTACTTGTTTTAAATTAGTTTTCATACTCAAATAACCATATTCTTGAAATATGACATTACTATGTGATAGAAAGCTTTAAGTATATCAAGGTTTACATATACATATTTTTTACTTGTAAAATCTATATTGTTATTTGAAAGTCATTATCTTGACTGGGATGTTGTTGAAAGATATCAAGGAGATTATTGAGCATATTTTTTTGCTATGAATTTTTATGAAATAAAATATGAATTCCAAGTCCTAAGTACAAGTACTGATTTTACAAGAAGTTTATGCTCTTAATCTCCAATAATATATTTTATAACATGAGTTAAAGAAAAGCTTGATCTTCAGATCTAAAGACAAGACATGAAATCCACAATCGTTCATATTCATTGTGATTTAAGGTAAAAATAAGCATAACTGAATTTTAATCTATAAACCCTGTTTCTATTTTAAGGTGGATTTCTTAAATATGAGCATATATGTGTTCTGGGAGTAGTATTTAGCATCAAGAAGAAAATGCGGATATATATATCCTAAATTCTAAAAAACTATGATCCACTATAGGTTAAACTTTTTCCTTATATGGATGAAGTATAGTGATTACTTAAGTTAAGATCTATTCCAAGGCATGGGTAGAACAACTCTCTCTAACATAGGCAAGCCGTTGGACTTCATGGTAGCTTGCACAGTTTATGTCAGTTAGAAGAATCTCCCATAAGAAAAAATAAAAGAAAAGATTCTAGAAACTAAGTGTTATGGCTTACTAAGCTTATTCATATGATTCATTGTCAATGTTTTATGATCTTATAGTCTTCAGTTTACCTTAAGTACAAGGTGAGTAATTTACGCTTAGCATGCATTATTTGAAAGTTCATATATATATATATATATATATATATATATAGTCTTTTTTTTAATTATGCATTCACCACCACATGCTCAGTATATTCTAGAGGTACTAACCCATAAATATGTCTATGTTCTACAGTGTCGTATAATGTAGGTTTTGGTCATCCTGAATTTTGGTGAGTCCTTATAGTCTGAGAACCCAGCTTATCCAACTTTTGTTCATTGATGTAAGCATTTTAGTATTTGATTTCTGATTAAGTTTGGGTCAGCTGGGTTTGTAGTAGAGTCTTGTTAGACTGTTTATGTTTCAACTTCAAGGAGCTTGTTCAAGGTTTCCAAAGTGAAATAGTTATATTAAGCCAAGAAATTGTTTACCTTCATATTCGATATATGTTAGTTTACTTTTTATGCGAGTTTCAAACTGAGTAGATATTATGGGTTAGCTTTGGAATATTCATAGTCTTAAGCACCGTGTGATGTCCTAGGGGTACTTCCAGGGAGTTACAAACTTGATAATAGAGCCTAAAATTTAAAGAGTCCTAGGGAGTTAGACAAGACATGTTACGTAGAGTCTTTATCATGAATGTGAAGTGCACTACATTTATGGGCAACAGGAATGAGTTTGGAATCATCATTTTTGTCATGACCTATTTTGCTTACAATTGACTTTATCTTCCTTAACTAGTGCTTTTATGTGATAGAATATGCCTTCTCGCCGAGCCGATTTACACAAAAATGGTGATCAACAACCCTTGTATGCTGACCCTCTAAATAAGAATGTATCTTATGTTGAATTTCAGTCTGCTTTTTATGCGTTTGCACAAGCGGTGAATGCCAATGTTTAGGGAAACCAACAAGCATCTGTACTACTTTAGAAAATGGTAACTTAGCTGCATCCAAAATTTGAGGCTTTATGAGGATGAATCCTTCTGATTTCCACAACTCTTTATTGATGAGGATCCACAACTCTTTATTGATGAGGTGAGAAAAATTACTCAGATTACATATGTTACTAAAGAAAAGAGGGTAGAGTTAGAATCTTATAGGCTAAAGGATATTACTTATGATTGGGTTGTTATGTAGAAGGTTGGTAGGGGTGATAATGCAGATCTTATAAGTTAGCAGGTCATTCAAAATGCTTTTCTGGATAGGTTCTTTTTATGTGAGATAAGGGGTGCTAAGGTGGAAGAGTTCATGAACTTGATGCAGGGCTCTATGATAGTGAAGGATATTGCCTAAAGTTTACTCAAGTAACTAAATATGCCCCAAAGTTGTTATCTATCTCTAGAGATTGTATGAGTAAGTTTGCTACTGGGTGTCCAATGTAGTGGTCAAGGAGTGTAGGACTGCTATATTGATTGGGGATATGGATATTGCTTGGTTGATGACTTATTCTTAATACATTGAGGTAGAAATGTTAAAGTGAAGATAAAGAGAAACAAGAGAGCTAGACTAGGAAGTTTGAGTATAGTAAGTCAAGGTCTAGAGAGGGAAACTATCCACAGTTTTAGGGTTATTTATTAGTGCCTATACTATCTTCAACTAGTTCCCTTACACTCAGGACCCAGCAGGAGCAGTATAGTAGGACTTTGAATTTTAGGCCTTAGTATATGTAATCAAGAGTCCCAGTTATCCGACATATGCAAAGTGTGGCAGGACCCATTGAAATACCCTGGGTTTGGTACCCTTAGAAACTTTTCCAAATATTTAGGTTCTGGACAATATACAATTGGTGGGTACAAGTCGTATATTGGGGTATAAGTGGTATGCCTTTGTCGTATGCTGACCTGTATTGGTTGGTGGGTTGGATTGCTTTCTGGAATGGGTATGACTTAGTTTGGTAGAAGTCATATGGTTGGATATGGGTTATTTAGTTTGGGTTTTTAATTCACTTGATCTATGACTTAGTAAAATAACTAGGATCTGAGTATGATTGGCTCACCATAAGCCGTAAGCTAGGGTATTAGTTGTACTATGGAATCATATAGTGGATAGTGTTCAAACCTCTTGTGACTCTATTTTTCTAGGGGTATGGGTCAAGGGTATTAGTCATATGCTTGGGTACGACTTAGTTTGGGTAGTAATATGTTGGACAGTGTTAGGTCCAAGGAGAAGGCCTAGGGTACAAGTGATGGGTACCACTTTTATTGGAGACTACGACTGGTATGGTATAGTCGTACCCGATGATAGGATTTTTATGCAGTTTAAGTAGGGGCAATCTGGATATTTCCCCACTTAACCTATTAAGGCCCCACAACTCTTAAACTACTTGGGAGGTTATTTACCATTTTATTCTATGATTAAACACTTACAAAACTCTCTTAAATACTCTACAATTCTCTCTAAAGCTCTTGGGTAAGGGAAGGCTAGGGTTTCACTAAGGGGGTCAATTTGGGGCTTGTTTGGGTGATTTTTCTCCATCATCTTTATCAACTAAGGAATGTACTCCCCCCTCATTGTTAGTTCCTACTATAAGCATGATTTATACAATGTTTTCATGGCATGATTATTGTATATTTTTAGGGGTTTTAAATATATGTTGGGGT